>NW_022703366.1:830505-890962 GCF_011630105.1 Anneissia japonica | reverse complement strand
AGTTTGGGTGCTGCCCTCAATGTAAAATCAAATATTCACTTTGGCTCTCTAACCCCGCAAAAATAAATTAAGAATCCCTATGTGTGTGGCCCGCCAACAGTCTTTGGCTAGAAAACCCCTTATTTTTTTTACTGCCCGTCATCAGTAGTTTGTAAAAAATAATATTAAAACTGATGCTAAAGCTAAATATTTTTGGAAGCATAATGGAAACATTGAAGTTTGGGTGCTGCCCTCAATGTAAAATCAAATAACCCCTTTTATGCCCACCCCTGATCTATAAATTCTATGACTGATACTTGAATTATTAAAAATATGACAATTACATCAGTGCTGATCCAATCCTACCACCCACCGATCCTTGGCCAAATTGCTCATGGAGCATGCAGGGTTGTAGCTGCAGAAAACTAAAGCTCTGTCTACACTATCAAATTTTGTGTGACAAAAAAGTGTGATATGCCCATATATGGGCATTATGACATCACACCATGACCATATATAGGCATAGCATTACTATATATGGGCGTGTCACATTTTTTTGTCAAAGTAAATTTGATAGTGTGGATAGAGCTTAAGGATAGGTTGTAGACATTTTAAAAATGGGTGGGTGATAACATTTTTAAACTCTAAATAATAAGAGTGAAATTTAAGGATGGCTAAGGGAGTTACTAAAGGTAGGTGGAAGGCCACGAAATTATCTTTAGACTGGGCGGAAAACTTCCGAGGTTAGATAGTCCCACCCACCAAAACTACATCCCTGAGCATAGTCTGTTACCAGTTCTCAGATTTTTTTCAGATCCAAAAAAGCATACCTCTGCCATACTACTCTATTCAGGCTACCATAAAATTGTCTTATCTATCACTGTCATAACAGAATTAGTCTGAAAAATGAGGTATTAGAATGTTTAGATATATGGATTTATAAGCTTTGTTATATTTTTTACAAGGATTAAAATCTTTCTTGAGAAATAACAATAATAAATTTGGTTTTTTTTTCTATCAGTTTTTAAAAACAACAGTATGCCTCAAAAACACTTATACTCACACTTGCTATTTAGACTATATATAATTAGGCTAGACTTAAAAACACTGAAACCCAATATTTGTTGAAATATGAATTAATCAATTGTTTCTTAAATATATGAATTGGTCTATTTTGACAGAGTATCTCTGATATCCTTCTATAAATTTTAGACATCCAGGGAGTTAAAAGTGTCTGGTGCAATTGGGCCGTGTGTGTCCAGCAATTTAAAAGGTCCGTGTGTCTCTGATACTGAAATTGGAATGGGCGGGACTTGTCAGTGGAAATTCTGTGGTCTTTATCCAAACTCTACCGCAGCAGTCTTCTTTGAAGTTGTAAATCAGGTAGGTCTAATTTTTGATACTTTTTCTTATTTTTATATATAGGTTAGAAAGCAGTTTTCTTGTCAACAAATGTATTTTTAAAAATACTGTTATGTATTTTAAATTTGCTGGTGATCAATTTATCAAATGAAAGCCAAGTGTCTTTGGAATTGATCCTTTTAAATACTATAAGCTATTCATTGTTTATTGAACGTGACATCATGCATGTCTATAATGTCGTGTACAGTATTCACTTGTTTGAAGGTGATGGTATTTCTGAAGAATACTTCAAAAGTCAGTAACATTTAGCACGTATCCCACATAATATTTTATCTTGTGTGAGTTTTTTTTTGTAAGTAATAACCAATAGTTTAAATATAGATAAACGTATTGTACAATGAAGGCTTGATTCAAATAGGCATTTCTTTAAAATCTTTTATTCAAGACTATGTCCGGTAAAGGATACTTGTATATTCCATGTAGTCTAAATATTTGGTTCTTGGTTACACCATAATCAAAGCATGGAGACTATTTTGTGCCCTTATTTATTAAGGGTGATTACTGTACTCGTGCGAATAAGCGCCCTGTTTGAATAAGCGCCATGTTTGAATAAGCGCCCCTCTTGAATAAACGCCCCTCCTAACATGAAAATTGTTAAGCCCCCCCGTTTGAATAAGCGCCCCCTCAATTTTGAATAAGCGCTCCACGATTCCTAAAAAAATTCAATCGTACAGTACAGTATATTACATCACCAACTTAATTTCTGCATCAACTATTCACATCTATCTTAGCATTGTCGGTCGATCAGTCCATCTATCCATCTGTCGGTCTATCAGGCTAACCAGTAATTAGTAGTTACCTGTATGTTGTAAATCAAAGCACATGTTATGTAGGGTCCACATGCAGATGAAATAAGCAGAAGCAGCAATATACTTCAGTTTCAATACCAATTGGTTTTTTTTTATGGATTTTAAAACATTGAAAAAAATCTATTTTATCTGAACACATAATAGAAGCTAAATATAACAGTCTTTGAATTTCAGCATTAATATTCTTGACAACCATTCACCTATCGTATTGGCTTTTAAAATGTAACAAAGTTGATCAAAAACTTAGCATACTGTAACTGTGAAGTTGGCTTCTCGGTAAATGTGTTAGATTTTCTTCTTTTTAAAAAGAAAAATAAATAAATAAATAAATAAATAAATTAATTAATTAATAAATTAATAAATTAATAAATTAATAAATAAATAAATTAATAATAATAATAATAATAATAATAATAATAATAATAATAATTAATTAATTTAGCCTAGTAATATGGTGAGCCTTGGTCATACAATAATACTTGGCCGTGCAATGACATTATACCTGTCATCAAAGACATAAAGCAATGGCTCTTTAGAATATCAAGACCTATTGTTAATGACATCCACACATAATTGAGATTTCGCCTTTTCAAAAGATAAATCAAACTTGAAAAAGTCAATATTCATTTCAAGTATTTTATTTTTCAACTTTGCAGTTAAAACTGAATTACATTGATGTTTACATAGGTGTAAGAAGAACAATAAAAATACAAAGAACAGTCAAGCAACAATTAAAAGCAAACAATAAAAGCACACAAAATTTTAATAATATTCTTTCGATGATGTTTTGTTTTCTTTTTCGAACATTAGTAATAACATATTGCATATCGTAATTAATGCATTACTGTATGCAATTTTCTATGATTGGTATTATGTAGTTGAAGGCCATATGGATATTAAATCATAAATATAAGATGATTGATTAGAAATTTTATATAGTTTATTCATAATTAGTATATTGAGACAGACCTAGATGATTTATCATAAGGCAACAAGAACAACAAAGCAGGACACTCATTGACAATAAATACTACTGACTTACTTCGACATAAGATATTGAAAATTATACCAGAGGAAGACAATTTTAAAGATGTATTGTCCCTTGCTAATGTCAAAAAATCATAAAAAATAATTTTGAAATAAACTTGCTCATATTGCAATAGCATACAAATTATTAAATTGTGCATAAAAATGTTTGAATTTAAAAAATGTGTACCCTGATTTTTAAACCAAAAAATTATAATAAAAATAATAAAACACTTCCAGTGACTGGAAGTGTTTTTATCATTTTTCGCTGTTAACTGATGAGTAGACATTTTTTAAATACACTAATTTCTATGTTCAAGTTGATAACTTTTATGTTATTTCAAAATGGGCAAGTTATAAATTTCAAAAAATATTTTTATGATTTTTTTGGTATTTAGCATGGGACAATACATCTTTAACTTAATTTTTGACTTGCAATATATTATATTGATACACTTTATTTAAAAGCTTAGCAATTTTAAGAGTAAAGGTAGAACAAATGTGGAATATTCTCAATATGCAAGCCTTCTTGGCCCTCTTTTTCTCTTTTTCTCTTTCAATAATATGAAACTTATTGAATATCCATTTTTCTAAAACAATGTCGTGTAAAGCCTGAGACACCAGTCCATGATCCTCATTGAGCAATATTCTATGAAGCTCCTTTACATTTTTTAATTGATGTATGTATCGCTGATGTGAAATTTAAAAAAAATAATAAATTAATGCATAATTAATTAATTATATATTCTATATGTTCAGTGTTGTATCTCCTACTAGCTGCTGTGTACTAGACGGCTTACTCGCGACTTGCTCACAACGAGTCTTGCAAACTTCATTTTCAGTGTATTGTCTTTGCTCCTCTAATTTAAGATCTCTTATTCTGTTTCTTGGCCGGCACGAGTGCATTGCAAATAAACGATGCCATAATTGTTTAGCAGCTTTTTGGAATTTTGTATTGTATATATATTGCACTATAGGTACAATCGCCATACTTAAACACATGATGGTTTGTGAAACAGGACGGATATACGGTGATATGTGAACACTAATCAATGCCAACATAGATGTGAAAAGTCCTGGAATCCAGCACAGAATATATACTCCTGTAATTAAAAAAAACACAGAAAATTATTATGATAATAGTAATATATATTAATGCTTGCGGTACACCAAGTAGATAGTTCTGAAAAGAACTGTTGTTGGTTGAGAATGTCTTGACCTTTCGATTGAGTCGCCTCAGTTGTCTTCAGGAGAATAATATCTGATAATAGTAATAATAATATAAAAATTGTTGTGCAACAGTAATATGATTTAATGTTTGGGTTTTTTTTATATAGTGTAATCCAATTTTGAAGACAGTGTGAAGTGTGGCTTTTTTGTTTGCTTGTCACTGGATATACTTCTATATAATGGATCAAATACTTAAGAAAATAATATTGTGTTTCGAAATTTGTTAGTTGTTAAATATAATTGTTTTTATTATCTCTAAAATGTTGATAAAATAAAAGTAAATAAAAAAACCTTTAACTTACCCCCAGTAAGTACTAAGCATTTGATGATATCCTTATCAGTTTTTGTTCGACGTACATAACTACAGTTTATTTTATTACATATTATCACGCGTCTATTTGCCTGCTTCCAGGTGGACTTCACAACCTGTATGTAAAATCCGCTTGAAATGACAATTGGGATAAAAATACTGTATATAAAATTTATTGTTTGAATTCCTTTTTTTGGATGAGGCAAGCAAGATAATGTATCCTTATGAAACGTGTAATTATTTCCAGTTAACAATGGTAAACTTACAATCAATATATTAAGTATCCATAAAGTTGATATGATTTTAATAATCCTTTGTTTTGTCACCATTTGATGGTACTTGAGTGGCTTATTTATCCATATATGCTGATCAATGCATAGAATCATTAGGTTCCATGTCTTTAATGAATAACACAGAGTAAGCATAGTTCCAATTACGTTGCACCATATTAACAAAACTTTATCGAGTGAGTTTAAGATCCAGTTAATAGTGTCGCAGGTAATAACAAACAACAAGATCAAATCCACAGACGCAAGATGCGCCACAATGAACGAGGTGACGTTGTGTAATTGTGGTGAAAATACCGTAACGAGAATGAACATGAGATTGCCAGACAATGCCAGAGTGACAATGAATAATAAGAACGTAAAATAAGCAATCAGGAATGTTTCATCAAATGTTGTTTGTTGTGTGTCATTATTGTCTACTTGCATATCAAGGTGGTTTTGTTCCCACTCTTTGCTCAGGGTCATGTCAGCAAAATTTGTTGTCATTTCAATTAATTTCATCAGATAACAACTGCCATCTTTGTTTGACCTAAATTAGAAATTGGGAAAATGTATAACAATATATTAGTATAAAATTTCGATAAATATTAAATTTCAAATTATTTTTAAACATATATACTTTTTAAATTTAAAAGTGCTGAATTTACACACACAAAAAAAGTGTGACATTTTTCTAGTATTTTGTTTTTCAACCATTTCCCCTTTAAGATTGGTAGTAAGCTTACAGTGCATAAATATTATGCAATTTAGCATTGACTGGTGTATAATTTTTTAAAATTTGAACCGAAAATTAATATCTAAAATTACATAATTAGTTGTCATAGTAATTATTTAATTAATTGTTAAATGGTAGCATCATTATTTTTATTGCTACATTTACAACAAAAATTGGTATTAATAATTAAAATATAAATGTTAATATGTTGTTCAGCTTAACTAAAAAAAATACATAATGAAAAATAATAGAAACATTAACTTACAAATCTGAATCGTTTATCCCATACTAATTAATTAACAAAAATTGGTCAAATGCTGATAATATATGATTATTAATAATTGAAATATGTGGCAAGGACAAGCCAAACCAGTCACTCCTCGCAAATCTTGTTAAGGAGATAATGGCCAAAACATGCTGGAATGTTTGAAATCTATTTTATTGCACTAAAATTATAACTTTTATATATCTATTCATCATGCCACATTGTTATTTTCCCCATATTTAATGTTCAAACAACAATTTTTTATGATTGATGATTTCTGCCTGAGAAATGCCCAAAATCTTAAACTTTGAAGTTCTGCGTTTATGAACTTGTTACATGCTGAATGCAACAGAGAAGGATTTATATGTAAAATTTTCTTATCTGCTTAGCTTTCCATTTTTTATTTTTTTTATATATTTTGTCGTCAAGGAAAAAAGAAAATACTAGTGCCAAACACAAGCCAACACATACAAAGAGGGGCGATCTTAACAACCCCACTGTATTACCAAAAGCCAAATCACTGTCTACCGATTCTCCATGGTTGAAAATGGTATACCGTAACCATTAAGAATATATGTATAATCATTTTATATATAATTAGGAAATAAATAATGTTATTTGGAAATATGTAAAAATGAAGAATTATAAATATAAAAATATATGTTAAGGAATGGAACATTTTAAAACTTTTTCTGCTTAAAACTTCCCTAAGTGAGCAAATAGCATTTTTAAAAATCTTTTTAAAAAATTATTTTAAAAATATTGCAAGGCATTAACAGTAATTGCTGTTAGGACTAAAACACAACTCCATAAACCCAATAATGACACTAAATTCCTACTTCAAATGGCACAACAATTTTAGGAGACACTTCCAATGCTTCCCAAAATATAATTCCTACCAAGATACCAAATTGTCTGTATGAGTGAATTTTGTTTAGTTAGGACGTTTAACTTGCTAAATGTTGGTAGTCCAAATAATTTACTTACTTTTTATTCCAGGTTTCTCCTAGATAATTGATGACCGTAATAATATTCACACAGAGTGTGTGTCTGTTGTGTCAATGGCCTATGCATTCATTTACTAACTATATTTATACTGTGGAATGAGATACTTGAGTTGATGTTCATTGGATGATTCCTGTGCTTGATCAATTTTAATATTATTTGCATACCGGTTGTTGATTGGGATGCGCATATGATGGCAACTATTGTTTGCTGTATTGGATAACTTTAGTCTGTTAATAGCAAATTAATAAGTATGCGAGGTGATTGGAGGTCAGTCAGACATATCAATTTTATTAATGAGTAAATCAGTTTCCTCTTCAGATAATATATGGAAAATTTTTATCCACCATGATTTTTTAAAAAATTTTTTTAAAGAAAAAAAATGGGGATTCTGTAAATTACAAAAATTGGTTTTTTGTCATCTTTTTGTTGGCTCTGAATTTTGAATGATATTAGTTCTTATGCTCTGTCCAGACTGTCAAATTTTCTTAGACAAAAAACTTTTGTATGCCCATATATAGTCATGATGTGCCTATATATGGTCATGAGGTGCCTATACATGGTCAAGATGTGATGTAATCATGACCATATTTAGGCATTTCAAAATAAAATTGATAGTCTGGACAGGACTTTTATCTAAAATAATATACAATCTTGTAATTATAGGATTTTTGGCATTTTCATCAAGTAAAGGAATATGCTTGTTAAAATAATGCCATACTGTAGATCTTAATTAATTTGTTTAAAGGGCTAAAATATTCTTTTGAGTTGAGCTCATATGCCAAAGATAATATCTGAGTCATGAAGCAAATCGTTATAACGTTTTTGGTGAGTTTACACAACAATATTAGGGCACTGTAAACATTAAAATTCTGTAAATTTTAAGTATTCTGTATACACCATAGTTGTCTCTGTCACCATAATTGTCAAGAGAATGTTAAAACAATAAGAAATTAAGTTAGTAATATAAAAATATATATATAATCCACATAATTTATATAATGGTAAGGTAACATATACAGTAATGTTAATACTGATAAACCATGGATGAATGCTGTAAGTATATACTCAATTTATTCCTCCATTATTAAACAAGTTTAAATAACATTAATTTAATGGGGTATATTTTATAAAATAGGCCTGTTGACAACCATAACATAGAATTTTAAATAAAAAGTATGAGTGATAATCGTAAAAGATAATCACTATAAAGGGCACTGAGAGCAAAAGTATTGTAGAAGAGCAGACGTGGGCCTAATAAAAAAAATCGCATCCTTCCTTTTGTTGCTTCTTAACAGCAATAATATTGCCGCTCCTTTCCGGAGTATTAGGTGATGTAGCCAGATATTGGTGTGTATACTGTAGAATGACTAGGAAATAGGTATGATATTCATAGGCCTAAGGAGCAAGTATGTTAAAAATTTGATTTCCTGTTTTCTTTTCCTCAATTTCTTATGTAAACATACCTGTAGATGCAAACTTTTTAAAATAACATTTCTACAATTCATATTCATATTTATATTCAGATGCGGCGTGAAAATAAATAAAAACACAATGTGTCTTTAGGCTTCATCAGTATTTCAAATGCATCAAAAGTTTTAAAATATTAGTTCAATGTAGTGTTGAGACTTGTTATTATGACCTTCAGAAATCCAATATGCAACTCTTTCTTTTGTGATTTCTATTGGAAAAAGATTAGAATGATTGAGGTCAATCTACTTTCCTGATCTTTTTAAAGCTTGCTAACTGAACACTAATGACTCTTTAATGTTCAATATCATTATTTGATATTTGAGCCAGAGGCTACTTATTTAAACATTATCAAATGGTTTTTATTCAATTAATTTAAGTGCATTTTACAATGTCTTTAATTATGTACAAAATCTTTAATATTTTTTTTTTTATTTTTTAAAATATTGCTAACTGAACACTAATGACTCTTTAATGTTCAATATCATTTTTCATTTTTTTAAATATTAGCAAGTAATATTACTAATAATTATGCTGTGCAGTACATTTTAAATTATATTAAATTTATCTTCTTTATACTGGGTAACCTGTGTTCTTCCATAGGGCGCAGTTGTACTTTATAACAATGCTTACGGAATGGAATTGTTTTAGTTAGTAAAAGGTTTGCTGTCATAGGCTATGGATTAGAATTTTCTGGAGTGTCAATCAAGCTTAACAACTGACCAATCAGAACAGGGCCAAGAATATGTGCGCCTCTCATAAACATGTCGTCCTATAAGCGCATGCGTTTGTGTATGTTTTTACACCGCTGGTTTTAGCTTCCATAATATCATCAACATTACCACTACGCAGCACCACTACTTACCACTACTACCACCATTATGTTATCATCTTTGTCAGTGGCGGGTGAGGGAGCCGGCTCACCCTCCCCCCTCCCTCCTAAATTTTTCAAAATTAGGGGGGAAAAAAAGGAGGAAATAGGAAAATATTAAAATATTTTTCTATTTTAGGTCTGAGAGTGCCATTTCCGACCACCTAGAGGTGCTGTAATTATAAAGTTTTTTTACCTCAGCTTAACGATGGTAGGGCTTAGATGTTCTACTGTAGACTCCATTTGAGAAAGTCTTTACCCGGTCACCCTCTATTTGAATTCCTGGATTTGCAACTGATTGCAATTAGTAGGGCTTAGATGTTCTACTGTAGACTCTATTTGAGAAAGTCTTTACCCGGTCACCCTCTATTTGAATTCCTGGATTTGCAACTGATTGCAATTATTATTTTTGAAAAAGTAGGAGCCACATGCTCATTGCATTAAATGGTAGCATAAAAGGAAAACAATATGTACAAGATGATTGTTCCTGTTTCTATTTTAACATGAAGTGCTATAAAGACAATCAGTTGAAAGCACTATGCAAAAAAAAGTAATTATTGTAAATGATTTAATAAGTGCCATGGTGCTTATAAAATTGTTTTTACAACAAAATTGTTCCAACAATAAAGATAGTTGTAATCAAATAATTTTTTTCAGTTATAAAATTGTTGGCAACTTCAGGATGAGGTGCTTATGTATTACAAAATATTGGAGCTTGTTCAAATGGTAGTGCATGTTTTGTACATGCCAGTGCATGTTCTGTACATATGCCAATTTTACTTGATGCTAGGTTATGTTAGCATTATTGATCTGTAAGAAATCAGACCCATTTATGACGTAATGTTTTTTTAATGTTTTTAAATCTTTTTAAGCATTGTAATCCAGATCCTTTTATTGAATTTCCCCATGCAGGATGAATAAAGATATATTGTATTGTACTGTATTCAAATTAAACAGGGTTGTAATTGTAACAAAGATACTAGAAATATAAGATAGAGTTCTCGCATTGTATAAATGAGGCGGAAGTCGTGCCCAACGTAGGCGGCGCCCTTCTTTTTAACCATGCAAGTTTCCTATACTTCGTGCCCAACGTACAGGGCGCCCTTCTGTTGCTAAGTATATCCGGACGCAAAAGGCGCCCTTCCTTTTCCACTAGTGGAGGAAAACTTTTTCACTAAGAGTGCGTCTGGCCATGCAATTCTGCGCTGTATTATTGTTTTATTCTTTACTGATTCATGATTATGCTTTAATTGTTTTGCGTATTATTTGGATAATAGCAATGATTTCTACCGCCACCAAGGAGGTTATGTATTCACCGATGTCACTGTCTGGGTGTCTATTCCAGTTGGTTTTTATATCTAGTATCTTTGTTGAGAATTAATAATAAAATACACGACGACTTGGTAACGAAAGTTTGGCACAAGTTTTTTTAGATCCAGCTGTATCCCATTTTTCGTATTCCCACCATGCATTTCGGTGGAACAAGGTGGAACACTTTTTTGTATGGAGAACTCTATCTTGTATTTCTATTATCTTTGGTTGTAAGAAAACTAAGGGTGGATGGTAGACATTTTTTAAGTAAATGTGAATATTGGTAAACTCTAAATAATTAAAGTGGATTTTAAGGATGGGAAGTGGGTTAATAATGGTGGGTGGAAGGACATTAAATTAGCTTTAGATTGGGTGGAAAACTTCAAGGCTAGGTGGCCCTGCCCACTATAACTCCATCCCTGAGAGAGAAAATCGTATTTGTGCAGCAGTTATTGGAGGGATTTTCTTTTTTTGAGAAACAATCTTTTAAATGGTATGAACCCTCAATGTTGTTTTTATGCTCTTTTTAGCACTCAGCTCCTATACCGCAAGGTGGACGTGGATGTATACAATTTGTAACGCAATACCAGCATTCAAGCGGACAACGACGTGTACGTGTAACAACACTAGCAAGAAAGTATGTACTCTAATTTGTTAATTAATTTAAATACTTCATTATTTAAGTTATTGTTTGAAGGTTGTATGTTGAATAAACAAGTAGTTTATATGTACGGTATACCACATAAGTGGTTATGAGAACCCACAGTGGCAAAAATATCTTCTGAGATATCTTCCAGAGAGTGAGTGAATGAGACATAGAAGCGGCATGCAAACACTTTATTCCAGCAGTGGCAATCCATGACAGAAAAAGATTATGAAATTATAAATTATGAAATTTCATTTTGCTCTCCTGTCAATCAGGATCTTTTTTGGAGAATGAATATCTTAGGAGTTCTAGAAATACTCAGCTGATTGATTAATTGATTTTTTAGCTCTACTGCCTCTATTATACTGCCCTCATGAGGCTGATTTATTAATAGTTGATTAATAAATCTTTGTTAGCTGTACTGCCTCTATTATACTTTAAATCTTATTTTATGCAAACCAATAAAGGTGTTTATCTTACTTATAGTTGGGCTGATGCCGCAACCAATATACAGCATATAGCTGCTGGGTTTGATCAGGAGGCTGCTTGTGTGCTGATGGCTCGTATGGCAACTTACAAGGCAGAGAATGAGGAAGGACTCGATGTATTGCGTTGGCTTGACAGAAATCTGATCCGGCTTTGCCAAAAGTTTGGCGAGTATCACAAAGATGATCCCAACTCATTCCAGTTTGCTGACAACTTCTCCCTTTATCCACAGGTAGGTTGTAAATGCATGCAGGGTTGTAATCTTTTCTTTGTCTAACTACCCCTTTTTACATTCTGTTTATAGTAATATATCTTCTGTTATTAGTGGATGTGTAAATTTTAAGTAAATTGACTCATCGTCTTATGTTCCTAATTGGCACTGAGAACTTGGTCAGTGCATGACATGTTGAAAAATCAATGTTACTGACTATGGGAACATAATATTCTTTTAATGACATTTAAATGCTTATCAGGCACTGTTTCTGAATATTTAACTAATTTTTAAAAATCAATTGATGCTTACCATAGTATAAATACAATAAGGAAATTGAAAAACACTTTAATCTTACCACAATGGCGAAATGATTTTGGAAAAAAGAACTTTTAAATATCCTTCTGTTAAATTATGGAATAATCTATCATCAGACCTTCGTAGCAATATCCATTCACTTTCCTTACAATCCTTTAAAAATCTCATTTAATTCACCCTTTTGTTTTTCTCTTCTGTTTCTTGTATTTATATAATCTATATATAAAATAGACACACATATATATATATGTGTGTGTGTCTATGTATGTATACATATATATATATATTTATGCATTTTTCTTTTGATTTTATTTTGTAATATAATGTTGTTTAAAATAATACCCTGAACCTCAGGGAAGAACAGTGTAACAATACTGACTGAGTATCCAGAATAAAGAAAGATTTCTATTCCATTCTAATTATAATATTAATCAACTACACTACATACTTAAAAACTCAGTCAACTTTCATGTATTGAATATTAAGAAGATTCGTAGATATATGAAGTTGTTCTTGCATTCATCACATCATAACTCATCATAGATTACATTATTGCATGGGTTGCTTCAAAACTTGGCCTTATGCTTGGTTTCAGGAATTTCAAAATATATAATATAATAATGATACTTAACAGGTATAAGTATTATATATAATATAATGCTGATACCTGCAACCTATCTCTTTTTGACTTTCAAGTTTGCTCTCCTCTTCATGTTTAGGCACTTTGAAATCCTCTGAATTCATTCTTACTGCTACTTTTTGAATGAATATCTCTTGAATAAATTCCTCCCTCGAATAAACACCCCCTCAATAACCCTTCTCAACAATAAACACCCTGGGGCATTTATTCAAATAAACACCCTGTGGCATTTATTTAAATAACATTTTCCTTATCAGATAGGTAACTACCAAACTCTACTTATTTGTATCTTGTATTTTTATTTCCACAGTTCATGTTTCACTTAAGAAGGTCACAGTTTCTTCAAGTTTTCAACAACAGTCCGGATGAGACCGCATTTTATCGACATTCATTGCTGCGAGAGGAATTGACACAGTGTCTTGTCATGATCCAGCCAATCTTGTATGCCTACTCATTTAATGGCACAGAAGTAAGTCAGATTATTTCATCAGTGTAGAGCAGTTGATTTTGGTGATATTTCTTAGAAAAAACTACCACCAATCTTTCAAAAGTAATATTGCTATTAGTATATATTATATAAAATATGAATGACTCATTTTAGTGTTATTCTTGTTGAATTTAAGCAGTTGTCTACATATAGAATTTGGTTGATTGTTTGATTAGCATTGATTTTTTTAATGTGTAGTGAGACAATCATGAAAAGAAATATCATCATCGCCATTCACATGCCATATGCTTTATTCAATTTTTTGTCGTCATGAAGAAGCAAACATTATAATAAACTGTCAATGATGATGATTTCTTGATAGATGTCTAATACTGTATTTCTGGACTAAGCTTTATGACTAAATATGGTCATGATGACATCACATGACCATATATAGGCACATCATTACTGTATATGGCACAGGGCCATCAAGAGGAGAAAGTGTAACAGGGGCAAGGGTTGGTGTGGGCCCCAAAGTACGAGCACGAAGCCGCAAACATTTTTTTTAGGAGGGGGGGCCTGTCAGTATCGAGGGGACCGACGCCACTATTGAGTGCCCATGATAGTAATTATTTGTGAAAAATATTAGCCTCCCTGGTAAGCTTGGGCCCCCCCCCCAATCCAACATACAACATTTTTTATAGTGTGGACAGAGCTGAAGATCACAGGCAAATATCAGTTTGAGATTCGAACCCCACCTTTGTGGTTCATAATATGAGTTGCATCTGCTATGCCAAGTACTCTTTTAATGAGTAACTGAATACTCAATAGTGATACAATGTTTCATTTAATTATCTTCACAGCCTGTGCTCCTTGATAGCAGCAGCATAATGCCAGACCGGATTCTCCTTATGGATACATTCTTCCAGATCCTCATTTTCCATGGAGAGGTAAGTCTTTATTATGATATTGTTTTCGTCAAAATTCAACATTCATAAACACCTGATGGAGCTGTTGACGAAAGCTTGTGTAATGAATAATTGAAGTTAGTTTATAAGGTGCTACCCGTGTTTTATCAGATTAACACAGCTCTATCTGACTATTATATAACATTCATAAATTCATAGTTCATAATAATTTTACTTTTGCATCTGCCATAATTCTTTTAATACCTTCATGTGAATCATGCTTTCAAGCAGATGTAGTTAATTTTAGCAAATGCTATCTAGCAGTGTATAGTATATACTATTTAATAATAATATTAAATGCTATCTAGCAGTATAGTATATACTATTTAATAATAATATTAAATGCTATCTAGCAGTATAGTATATACTATTTAATAATAATATTAAATGCTATCTAGCAGTATAGTATATACTATTTAATAATATTAAATGCTATCTAGCAGTATAGTATATACTATTTAATAATAATATTATTATTTAGTATTATTAATAATAAATGTCTAAAAAGACAATTTATTAGGAAGAAATCAAAATAGGTATTTTGTATTCATAGTAGTTTTGAATGTAACAACTATATAATGTAAATTTCACCCAATACTTCAATAGTGACAAGTAGAGGGCGGGTTCTTGAGCAGAGTGAGCGTAATTTGTGTTTGTTCTGTCAAATAGAAAACAAATGTTGGATGAATATATGTAACCTGGGTGGAAATTGGGCAAAATATTCTACAGTAAGCAAATATCATCGTACTCGAAATTTTAGGCTTTAAAAAAGCTATACAAAACGAAAACAAATTAAATCAGTAAAGCATATGTGTGCTTCATCAACGAATTGTGTTCATTCAAACGTCTGCTTGACTTCATAAACAAAAAGATACAAATACAACAAATGACTTACCATGCAGTGAAGAAAATTAATTAAAAAAATTTTATCTGGACTCTTCAATATGTATCAGCATATCAATATGATTATTGTTCAATATCGATTTTAAAAGAAAATCTAATAAAATATCATATCGTTGAAGTCAGTGTTAACAATATCTGATCTAAAAAACAGTATATACTACAGCTGTTGTCTGCTAACACCCACGACTAAAACCATGAGATGTTTTGAAATTTAAGGATACTATTCTTAATATATACTTTAATAACCGGTCAGGAGCTTTTCATTCTTGCACATAATGTTGGTAGCGCAGGGAAAAATATCAAAGTGACACCGGAAAATATAGCTTCCTAAGAACACAGCTATTTACTAAAAGATGATATATTATTTTAATGTCTAAAATAACCATGGACGCTCAGCAGAAATAACACTTTCAGACATAAAATGGTTTTTGGAGTGTGTATATTTTATTTGTTTTTTTTTATAAATATAAGCCTATCCGGCATCTGGTTGAAATATAGGGCAAAATATACTCTAGCATTTGTTTAGCAAACAAATGTCATCTAACTCAGGATTTCAGAATTTTAACAAAGAAAAAGCTATGAAAAAGCTATGTGATTCACTTTTTAAGAGAATAAAATCCCACGCATATTCCAAATAGGCTGAGCAAACAAATATTTTTTATTTTAAGAATTATTTTAAAAATTCAGATCCAATAATTGATATATTCAGTTCAGTATCAGAATATCAATATCATATTTATTTTTATCTCTCACCATGACCTTCGCCATGGCGAACGGTTTGAATGTCTGGATCTGCTTCTGTGAATGTATTATATATTATTCATAATTCATTGTACCAAGCTACTGTACAGTAAATATTTTAATCATTTTAATCATAATAGCTATTATCACAGAAATCAAATTCTTGAATTCGTGGAGTGAGCCTCTACCATTTACTTCCAAAGGAAGTAGGCCAATTGAACATGTGCAAATAAAGGTGTAAAGTTGCATTCACACCAAATATTCTGATTGGAGGCTAATGAAACCAATCAGAAAAATGAATCAGTGTGTAAGAATGGGGAAAAAGAATGGGGACGCTGGTGTTTAGCATTTCGGAAATGCGAATGCAACTTAAGAATACTTTATAAGAATTTGTTTCCAATTCTAATTACAGACCATTGATTCATGGTACAAAGCCAAATACCAAGACCAGCCTGGCCATGAAAACTTCAAGCAACTCCTACAAGCTCCTATTGACGATGCCCAGGAAATTCTTCAGAACCGCTTCCCAATGCCTCGTTACATCCAATGTTCACAAGGAAGCAGCCAGGTAAGTCCTGTCACCTGCTTTTTTTCATTGTACATCATGGGAATTATGAAATAATTTGATCTTGTTTCAATGTGTTATTGGTTAAAGAAAATTTGTAGTAAATAAACCTGTTTGGCAAAACAGGAAAAAGCCTCAATATCAGATTTGTTTGTTTGATTACATTCACAGTAGAAGTTTGTTTAATCAATGTAAATTAATATATTTTTATAAAAGTGTTCTATTAAGTAAATTGTTTAAAAGTCATCTTTTCTTGTCTCCTTTTTTGAATAGGCAAGATTCTTGCTCTGCCGTGTAAACCCATCGCAAACACACAACAACATGTACGGATATGGACAGGTAGGTCATTTAGGAGGAAAAAGGTAGTTTTGTTAAGCTATTAAACACCCTGACAAGTACCATTCATTGATGAATATCACTGTCATTACCATGTATGGTTTTTCTCCCTCATTGAGAATAGTGAAAACGTGTAGTACATGTGTCAAAATGTGATGAGCAGCAGTGATATTTGTTTCTAACTTGTTTTGTTCCCTTTGTATATGTGATTTTTTTTTCTGTTGAGTTTTAAACTAAATTTACAATAATTATTTTATTCCGAGTGTAAACATCTAGGTTTATATTTTAAAAAACATGCAGAAACATTTTATCTACACTATATTTAAATATGTCAATAAAATTATAATTTTTTTGGACCGCTGATCTTGTATGGACGCAATGAAACATTAAAAAAAAGTGCTACCACAAGAGGGGGCACTCCATTAGAATTTGAATAGAGTTTGAAACTCGACTTTTGAAGGACGCCCTCTAGTTCATGGTATTACTTAAAAAATACAAGCAAACTATTGAAAATTCCTGTAATAAATTTATATATAGAAAAATTAATATGATTTATGAACTAATGTTATTTTACAAGTACAGTAACAAGAAGAATACAATGTTGAAAGTAATACTCTGAATAATCTTAACATTTATGGATATAAATTATAATTAACAGTGACATAGAATAATATTAAAGATGTATTAGCCCTTCGAAAATGACAAAAAAAAAAAAAATCATAAATAATAATTTGAAATTAACTTGCTTATTTTGCAGTAATATACAAATTCCATTACAGTACTATGTTAACTTGGGCATTGAAACTTTTGAATTTAACAAATGTGTGCCCTATTTTTTATACTTGATAATGATATTAAAAATTATTAAATCACTTCCATTGTTTCTATCATTTTTTTTTTTTTATTATGGGCAAACATTGAATACACTAATTTCTATGTTTAAGTTAAATAAACGTTTATTTTACAAGTTTATTTTAAAAATTATTATTTTTTTTTTTTATTTTGGTATTTTCCATGGGACAATACATCTTTAATATTGATAATAACAATATTAACTGTTGAGTAGTTTTCATATCTTTAATTAAAACTCTCAATTTTTTTTTATATAGGATGGTGGCTCATATGTACTCACAGATGATGTTAGCCTTCAAGTATTTATGGATCACCTTAAGAAATTAGCTGTAACTCAATCGTAAAAGAAGATGCTCTGATTATTTATACAGTAGTTATGTTAAAGCATGTGCAACTCATGGCACATGCACTCACAAAACATGCTTTCTGCAGACGCTTGATCATTTACATGTTGCTTAAGGTCAAAGGTGAAAAAATAATTGGAACGAATGATACTCTGAAATTCATAAACATATCTATAATTGTATCTAAAATTGTTTACATATATAATCCTGCTTCTTTATACAATAATAGCAAGAATAGTTGTGATGTACAGTAAGATGTATTTTTCATCCCAGAAAAAAAATACTAAGAAATGTCATTATAATTCTGGGACTATAGGCATAATAGAATTTTACACATATTAGTTTTTACTAATATCTGGTTCTTAGTAGGCAATTTATCTGAAGGTCAGTGTGCTTAGCTTGACAATGTATTAAAATATACTTTTGCTTGTCTGTTGATGACATTAATTGGGCCACCTATTTAACCATAATGACCTGATTATAAAAGCTGTCTATGTAACACTGTTGATGTAAGAAGATAGTAATCGATAGTATGATTTACGTAAGCAAAATTATCAGGGTACAACATCCTTTCTTCTCCTATGTCAGTAAAAATTTTGTTTCAACTCTCGAATTACAGTACTGTCATTTTCACAAACTTATTTTCACAAAAGCTTATTTTTAACCTTGTGTACTTGTTTTGAACTTAACTTAAGGTAATGTAATAATAAAATAATGAAAAATAATTTTTAATTAGGCATTTTCAGCAAGTATGAGCAACATGACATGTTTACATGATGCATTCATATTTGGTTTGTTGATTTCCCATTCACACTCTTAACCTTGTGGTTTGAAACACATTCAGACCAATCTCGGATGTTCATGCTTGGATATCCCACTTGCACTCACACTTTTTCATCCTTATGTGGGACTTTACATTAAGGTGTGGGTATTGGTTTTATTTAAACTTTAAAAATGCTTTAGAAAACACTTTACAAACTAACACACTTTATCAAGGTCATGACAGTATGCACCTTATAAGTCCACCGTTATTATTATTATTATTATTATTATTATTATTATTATTATTATTATTATTATTATTATTATTATTATTATTATTATTATTATTATTATTATCAAACCACACACTTTTATTTACATATTGAAGTCCTTCAGGTGATTTACTGTGTGTTTCATTAGTTACCTGTGTCTTTGGTTATTATGAAAACTATCTAGTTGATTTTTATTACAAAAGTATGACAGTTAATAAACAACCTGCAAATACATATTGCTGTAGGAATATGCCTACATACCGTAATGTTATGTCTATTTGTGAAGAATTTTCTATATTTATGTTCTGTAGTCATTTTCTGTTTGTTTTTGGTCTTTGTCATTGTAAAGAGGTATTGGATTTAATCACTTGTTTATTATTTTTTTTAGAAAGTTGTGCATTTGACATATATCAATACATATGTAATCATAAAACATTTAATGTGAATGTGAACAATAAAAACAAGCTATATAATTCTACAACTTGTTTCTTAGAATTTATTTACTTTTGCGTCTGTTTTTTAAAAGGATGTGAAGCTAATAATAATAAGCTGAGTGTTAGTTTGAGAGTAGCCTGGGTTCCAGGCCCTAATTTTAGGTTGCTCACTCTTTATTGCGCGCCATACCTAATTATTTGGCGTCCCATACTCAATTTCTTTTCTTTGGGCTTATTCGACTGGTTCATTTCGTTGAGTACGAATTTTCGTTGAGTATTATTTTCATTCGACTGGTTCGTAAAATAGACTTCGGCTATGTTCTCACACGGCAGCTAACGGTTAGCAGGATCCGGATCCTGCTAGCAGCAGCAGTGCCCATAAACTTCAGTAGTGGTGCCCATCTAAGATTAATGTATAAAATATAACTAACACCTGCAGCAGTGGTACCATTAATGCAGTAGCGGTGCCCATCTAAGAATTAATATACAAAAAAATAATAACACCTGCAGTAGTGCCCATCTAAGGATTAATATATAAAATATAATAACACCTGCAGTAGCGGTGCCCATCGAAGGATTAATGTATAATATATAACAACAAGTGGTGCCCATATTATTTATATTTTTTGTTAAACAATTCTTTATATTGTATATATTTTTGTTATGTTTAAACTGTACCACTTTGAAAATCAATGAAATAATACTGAAAGTGCCTACAGTATAAAGAAAGAATAAATAAATAAATAAATAATAAATAAATAAATTTAAGGATTAATACAGTATATAAAATATAACAACACCTGCAGTAGTGGTGCCCATCTATGGATTAATGTATAACATATAACAACACCTGCAGAAGCGGTGCCCATAATGCAGTAGTGGTGCCCATCTAATGATTTAATATATAATATAACAACACCTGCAGTAGTGGTGCCCATTGCAGTAGCGGTTCCCATCTAAGTATTAATGTATAACATATAACACCTGCAGTAGCGGTGCCCAAAATTCAGTAGCGGTGCTCATCTAAAGATTAATGTATAAAATATAACAACACCTGCAGTAGTGGTGCCCATAATGCAGTAGACTTGCCACAAGTCTCAAATTTATGGATTTTTCGTAGTATTAGCGCATTTCGGAATGCGCCACCAGCGTCAGTTTATGTTGAGAAACTTTTTTGATGAGAATTAGCGTAATTAGCATATTTAATTTATGCCGCGGTAATTAACCAATCGGAAATCAAAGTTGTTAAATACGTCATACACCACGAAATCGTGGTGCCTGCAGTCGAAATCCTCACTGTTTTCCCAGTCCCTAATCCCAGAAAAAGTATACTATGGAACGCCGTGCAAATAAGTAATATGGAACGCCATTTGTGCCAAAATCTATTTATCCTTAAGCATTTCAACTGATTAAGACAAAGATTAGGGACTGGAACCCAGTCTAATAATGCAGTAGCGGTGCCCAGAATGCACTAATGCGGAAAAAATTCGTTTAGGACAGCTAGCAGTTTGTATTCGCTGAATTGTACCATTACTACAGGGCTCTACCAAATACTCTGGTTAAATAAATATTCAATTTATTTTTCTACTTAATTATTAATGAACCTGCAGTATAGTAGTGTCGCCAATATAGCGCTTACCAATAACAAGGGACTTGTGGCAAGTCTAGTTTGAGAGTCCTGCTTTCTTGCCCCATTGACCTAGTTCCAACTAGCCATTTGTGTGAGCCTCTCTGGTGAGTTTTCCATTTTCCAAGTTGAACATATAAAGAACAATTCTTAGTATTAGTATTAATGAATATTATCATTATCATTAATGAGTTAATATTAAGTAGTATTATTATTTGTTCTAAAGGGCTCGGCCAATTAAAGTTAAAATTGACCTATAGATTTTGAAATAATATGGTTGTATTTGAAGTACTGTACCTGTAATTTAATTGGGGAGTAATGTGTGCGAGTGTCAGTGCAAACAGCATGTTCGTTAATATAGATGACATAATGAATGAAGTGACAAGACTGATACATTTTCGTGTCATTTTGATGTACATTTCCTAGAATCTAATCTTAATGACAAACAATCCTGTGGGCAGATATTGGACAGATTTAGTAATAAGATGTGATTGTAAATATACCTACAATGAGTTGTGACCCATAAGTTGCAGAACGGTGACATGTACATTTTTCGCATATCTTTGGGGTAACAATGAAAATGAAAGAGTGCCACCCACAGAGCCAGATAGCAGGTGCAGTGGCGTAACGCCTATGCGCTCTCATGCAGCGGTCTTCAGATCTAGCACCCTGACCAAAAAGGACTTTGTTGATACGTAACACCCAGTGGCGGCTCTAGGGTATATTTGGGGTGGGGGCTAAGTTGTCAGACAGGGGGACTTGAGCTCGTAGGCTCGAGCTGAGGAAGGGGTTGAGATGGGTTTCCCCTTCCCAAATGAGATTTTTTAAAAGAATATCAAACTGGATGGCCGAAAATGGCACTCTCAGACTGTGACATACATGTGTTGGCTTGGTGTGGGCCTATTTCTATATGTTTTATGGTCTGACTGCCCGACGAGCAATGTCTGGCGGGGGGGCTTGACCTGTCCGGTGGGGGCTTAAGCCCCCTGCCCCCGCTGGGGCCGCCACTGGTAACACCATAATGTGTTTCTGAAATCAACTGCATGGCATACATCATATTATATCCAGTGGCAGATTAAAGGGAGGGAGAACCCCGGGACCCCACCAAATTTGTCAAAAACAAATTTAAAAATGGAAATAAAAAGAAAATTATATTTCCAAAATTTTATTTTTATGCAGTTCATTTCAACAACTTTCAGGCATCTTCTTTACCTACGAAATTACATTGTGATCAAAAGGTGAGAGGGACTAAAACCCCCTTAAAAATACGTGGGGGACATGTCCCCCGTCTCCCCATGATCGGCCCCCTGGTAGGCCTAACCAGTCAGCCACTACCCGGTCCCCTCAAGGAGTGGACAAACACCATGGTTGAAAAAATGGCTCCTCTGCAGGGAAATAGCACATATATACTTTACAAAATGAATGTCCCTCACATAAAGGAGTGATCAATTTAGATTGCAAGTAATTAGGGCCGGCTTGACCATTACTACATTTGTGTCACATAACAGCCTATACTGATTCCATCGGAGTCTTTTTTTTTAAAGTCGATTCTTATCCTACAATCATCAACATAATAATAATTAGTATCAACACATCATCACCACCACCATCATCATCATTATCGCCATCAACATCATCATCATCATCCTCAATATCATCATAACCACCACCGCCATTATTATTATTATTATTATTATTATTATTATTATTATTATTATTATTATTATTATTATTATTATTATTATTATTATTATTATTGTTGTTATTATTATTAATATTATTACCGTTATTATTTTAATCATCATCATCATCACCCTCATCATCCTCATCGTCATAAAGGAATGGCGCATTAGAAAAAGAATAATTAATTGTTTTTTATTCCACTCCAGGTGGCGTTTTACATACATTACTCAATGGACTACGAAGGAGACTTTACAATTAATAACAAATGTGAGTACAGTATTGAACGTTTTGCATCGTTGATTCAATAGTTAAATGGGAATTCTGTCATAATATTTTATGCTTATATTTTGACTACGTTTGTTAGGCAGCCGCATTGAAGACATTGACAATTTCCTCGACAGAAGCATTCACTGACATGCTGCATTCTATTTAACAACATACATTCCAAGTGACTCGCTAAAACCACCAAAGACCTGAAAAAACGTTATTTACAGTAAACACAGCTTGGGGCTTGTTAACTTCCGTTCCTTGTTTACATTGTATATTCGTATCTGGTTTTTTTTTTTATTGACTGGTACACAACTTTTAATCCTGAATAATCGAAATTTTTTATAGCCCGACAAAAATATTTTCTATATTATTTTTCAAGGACAGCGAAAGTGATCGGGGTAGGCCTAAATGACACCGTCTTTATCAATATTTATATTAATATCTTCATGGATGTGTACTTCCATGATGTCGATACTACTGTAGTGGCGGATCCAGAAATTCGAAAAAGAGGGGATCCAGGGAGACTTTCACATATGGATTTATGATTATGTCACCTCCATTGTCCATGCTCTAGATGGCCGGAAACTACTTAAATATGAATAAAATTTTCATTTTTTTTCTCCATTTTTTAATTAATTGACAGGAAAACAATTTTGTCATTCATATATTTAATTGTAATTTTGTAACTTACTTAAATATAATTATTCATTTGTGGAATTAAATTGTTTATCTTTCAGCTCAAGACAGACAGTGTATATTTAAATTGGACCTCATTGGAAATGTGCTGGACTCCGGCGTAATGGGCGTTCCTGATGGTCATTACGGTAATTTTTTACTTTTCTTGATCTCAATCCATTTGTTATCTTGCTTAAGCATCGAATAAATTCAATCAATCAATCAAAAAATATTACATCATGAAAAATGTTTGTATGAAGATTATAGTTTTATTATTATGTTTACTGTTTGAATATACTGTATTCATGAATCTATAATATTCATTTCTATCGAATAGTACACTTTTTTAAAGTTTAATAGTACACTTTTTATAAATTTAATAGTACACTTTTTATAAATTTTATTTACCCATGACAATCGGAATGATAACATAATTTGTTTGCGCTATTGCGATCTACTAGTCCTACTCAATGCCATGTATTTAATAATCCTCACATCATTCCGTGGTGTGATGATACTATAGGCCTAATTAATTAATATTTAATATGATAATGCTGATATGATAAAGAATTGTGAAGTACTATCTATTATGTTGTATCAGCAGCATTGTCCATTGCGATAACTGGATACGATAATGTTCAGGTTGGGGTGCTCCCCTTGGATGGGGGGTGGGGAAAGGGGTGGCAGCCTAAATCTTTTAAAATGGTAAACAAATTGGAGAAAAAAAGAAAATTACATTCAAATGTAAAATCTGAGAGTGCCATTTCTGGCCATCTAGAGGTGCCGTAATCGAAAAGCTTCTTACGTCAGCCCCAACCATGGTGAGGCTGAGGTGGTGGGAACACTTCATCTGATAAAGTCCCTCCCCGTGAGCCCCCTCTATTTCAAACCTACTGGCACTGCCCTTGCTTTTATTTATATATTTTGTTTTGATGATACTCCGTTACAATTCTTTCTCTGTTTCCAAATCTTTTCTCAATATTTTTCTATTCCAGTGTTGTAGACAAAGTAGCCACAACTATCAGGAAAAAGAATATCCGGACTCAGTCGTGAAAGGGCAACAGAACTTACCAACTATTCATAGATAGCCAAAAATTGTGTCACTCATCAAGCTTCCAGCTGGGCTTTCTTTCCAAAAAAATTATGGATATAAAATTCTGTATATGAAATATTAATTAAAATATAGTGTAAATTTTATTTTTTAAATGTTTCCTCTGCAATAATCTCAAAAATAAATCTTAGTAATATGTAGTAATTCTTGTAGGCTTTATGTTTATTAATATTTATTATTACTGCTAATGTTTATCTTATTAATAGAGAAAGTAACTTGTTTGGTGTAAAGAATATAGACATATAAGAAAATAAAATATAAATTTTGAGGATTAAAATCAGATCTATTGATTTTTGCCGGATGTACATAATATATAGGCCTACACTATATAAATATAAAATGTATATATAATTATATCACAACTTGATTTCAATGCTTGAAAATAAATATCAAATGGAATTGTGCATTTCTTCTCATCTTATTTAATGTCTATGTTTACTGTAATAAATTCAATAGCTAAAATATCCATAATAATCTTATAAGCTTAAACCAAAAGTGAAGAATTGCTTCATGAATATGTGCTACTTTATCTATTAAACTACCAATTCTTTTGAGGACGCCCTCAACAAAAATATAAAACCGGAAATGACGTAGTTGCTAAGCAACACCATGCATAATCATGAATATTCAGTGCCACCTGTTCTAATTAGACTAACAATAAAATCTTTTTGGTCGATTTTGTCAAAACTGAGCTAAAAGTTTTTATTGTTAGTCTAATGAGCACAGGTGTTACTGAATATGCATGAGCTGTAGCCTAGCAACCGACGTCATTTCCTGTTTTGTAAAATTCGACAGCACCTTGCTCTGAAAAGTTTCGTAATATGTTGGTGTCATGTGAATATATTTGGAAAGAGTGTTTATAAGATATAGTAGCCTGTAATAGTGCTATATTTGAATCGAGGTGTTTATAATATATTTAATTCGATTATATAGGCCTACTGATTAATAATTATGAAAAATATAATATTATTAATGCAATTACGACAAAGGAAGTACACACAATGATGTATTATAAATATACAGTTTACTTTTATTTCTTACGTACTCGGAAATGTTACATCCGAACTATATAAACGTAATAATTTGAATATAAAGATTCTAGTTTTATATAATATAATATATATATAATGCTTAGACCTAATTATATTTAAGTATGTAATATCGTTCGAGAATTACTTGTTCGTTGTATAAGAAACATAATTGGCAAATTTGATTAAATTCCGGCGATCCAGTGATATATCCTAATAAATATCCGCGCGCGATTATTTTGTAGAATTAAATCCGGCTATTGATAGCATCTTGAGTTCCGGCAATTTTATACACATCGTGTTCCGCTCTGACAATAATTGTACATCGACTTCGCACTTATTGATGGATCGGTAGATTTAACCTGAGACACTGAAATAAAAGAGATTGAACTAGTGAAAAATACATTCAAACTATTTTAATTTTGACATCAGTGTTACGTTAGGCCTAATTAAGTATTAATCTCGTTAGATTAGAAACACTTTTTGGAAACATTATGACATTCATACTTTTTCATGAGGTATAGGAATACAAATTCAGAAAATAAAATCGAAAAAGGTCCAAATTTTAAGACAGTCGAAAACGGTTGTTATCGCTGTTGGTTAATACGAAATAAAATTAAAAATTAAATTAAAATATACACGATAAAATAAGAAAGGCTACATAGGCAAATTATTTACCTGGTTCAATGGACTCAGGTCAGCTCCACAGCTACAGCATGTAGGCCTAACTAGGTTTGGGTTCCGTCCTGGTGAACTTGGTATTCGTGGTCACTTTGCAACAATTTGTGAAATGGAGTGTCCCCATACTGTAACACAACAATATAAAGTGTAATCAATGGCAGCTACCTCATATGCACACAAACTTTTTATTTGCTAAAAACATTAACAATGCATAACAATAAACTGTAATCTAATACCTGCCAAATATGAAATGGTGTTCATATGCTGTCTCTTATACACATCTAGATGTGTATAAGAGACAGATAGAATACCGTTCATAATGCAGGAAATAATATTAAACTGTATAAATTCACCAAGATTTTGAGAACATTAACGGCATTAGGACCACTTCATGCTGCATTCTATTTTCACGAATGTGTATTTTTATGCAATTGTTATCGGCCTATTTAAATCAAAGTTTTATGACCCATAGATCGTTTTTAAGTCACTATATATATAATATTACACTTTAATGAATTAATTAAAATGATTTAGATAGAAAAATTATAGAATGTATATACAGACAATGATTTTGAGAACATTAATGGCATTAAGATCATGAATTTATATATTTAGCAATTGTTATAATAGGCCTACTATATTTAAATGGATCGTAAAACGCATTTTACGACCCAAGGATCGTTTTAAAGTCACTTTATAAATAATATTACACTTTAATAAATAAATTAAAATGATTTTACATAGCCTACTTTTAAAGAGTACTTAGATTTACATTTTGAATGTAGGTTGCAAAAACATTTGCCTACGACTATGTCATTACATAACAACAAATCTTTAGCTCTGTTTTTTTACTGTTGTTTACATTTTCACTCAGATATTCAGGTTTAATGACATTGTATGAAAATGACTTAAAACTATTTTAGAGCACAGTCTCCAGTCCGAAAACGTAGGCCTGAACAACAACACAAAAATGGATACCGCAATTAAATCTAACACTATGAAGGCATACAGGCTTGTACAACTACAGTATGGTACAATCTCTACTTACATATTCTTACTTAGAAGAAACACCATTCCAAAATTCAATATTTTAGGAGATGTTATTGCGACGACGTGTCTTCGACACAGTTCCGGTAGTTCACATACACGCTTGCTTCAACCGTAATTTGGATAGTATGAGACAGGTGCACAACCAACCAGGTATCTGAAGGAAAATTGCTGTCAAGGACAGTAGTGCCCTACCAGCAGCTAAACCTACAAATTAGTAGTTAAGCGCTCACCCCTTATTAGCGTCGAACCTCGAATTGGTATAGCACTGGTGCCGAAACGGTATCCGACCAGTTTGTTAAAATCCAGTTTTTGAATTAACTTAATTTAGAATTAATGGCCTCTTTCCGAAACCCAGTTTGCCGAATCCAGTTCACCGAAATCATGACAACCCAGTTTGTCAAAACCCAGTTTGCCGAATCCAGTTCACCGAAATCATGACAACCCAGTTTGCCGAAACCCAGTTCACCAAAATCATGACAACCCAGTTTGCCGAAACCCAGTTTGCCGAATCATTTGCCGTCACCATCGTACAAAAGTACAGCCTATTGTGCTTCTGAAAACATGGGTGGATCAGGGAGGAGCCATATTTACATCCCCTATTTGTACCCGTGTAAACGCTCCGGTTTGAATAAACGCCCCCTTTAGAGCCTCATTTGGAATAAACGCCTCTTTCGAAAACACCCCGTGGCGCATGTATTTTTTCCTCGAATGAACTCCCCCTTGACTGTAAACAGATCTAATGAAAACATCATTCCCAACACTTTCTACTAATGTTTTACTCCAGTAGAATTACATTTTAATTACAGTGGAATTATGGGGCGATTGATAGTAATGAACATAATATTGAATCCAGTCTATCTTTAACACTTTTTTTTTTGTAAGGGGAGGGGGGGGAGGTAGCGTGAAAGCACACCCCGCGGCCATAAATTATACACCCGTGTTAACCACATTTGGGAGGCCTCACCTTGGCAAGACATTCCTTCTTGATCAAAGCCAATCCTGTGCCAGGTAAGTATGCTTCACCACCGGCAATATCCTTTACTATAATATTAGAAATACTGCGGCATACAGGTGTCATTTCAATTGTTTTCTTTAGTTCTTGCTTTTTTGAATTTTCATTAATATAATTTTAATATAATATATAATTTTCGTAGGTGAAAATCAAAGATAGTTTTATGGCATAGCGTATATCCTTTAAATTATAAAAATGACAATAATTCTGTATTACCAGGTTTTTTGATAACAGATATGCAATATACTATTGTTTAAAGAAGCGTTTGCTATACGTAGGCTACACCCATTGCTTAACAATGGGCTGAAAGCTTCAAATGAGCTTTCTTTGTTTTTGTAGGTAGCTTTGATCAGTAGGGTAAGAATGCTTTGATCTTTAGTTAATTCATAACTATGTCACCTACTAGAGGTAATGGTGTGATTGGTCAAACACTTTTGGTACTTGTGCATATAAGCCTGCAAATATGGATAATTTTTCATTCCTGATGATGACATAATTAATGTCGAAATATTGAATAACGACACGATGGCGTGCATTTCGATACTTTGAGTATGTATTATACTATCTTATCTGAGATTAATCAGTGGACCTTTCGGTTATTAGCTACCAGTATATAATTAATTAATAATATATATTAATAATAGTATATTAATTAGCTACAGTATATCATTTTAACAACATAATAAGTAATAACAATATTATACGGTAAAAATCATGTATTAAATACTTCTAAATTAAGCGAAAAAATAAATAGTATTCAGTCTGTCTTTAAATTGATGTTGGGGGTTAGCGCGAACGCAGTCCCCCGCTACCATAAATTATACACCCGAGTTCTCCACATTTGGGAGAATCGCAAGGGTCAACCTCAGCGAAGTGCAATGCCGAGGCCTCACCTTGAGAGGACATTCCTTCTTGATCAAAGTCACTCCTGTGCCAGGTAAGTATGCTCTACTACCGACAATATCCTTTACTATAATATTAGAAATACTGCGGCATACAGGTGTCATTTCAATTGTTTTCTTCAGTTTTTGCTTTTTTGAATTTTCATTAGTATAATTTTAATATAATTATATAATTTTCGTAGGTGAAAATCAAAGATAGTTTTATGGCATAGCGTATATCCTTTAAATTATAAAAATGACAATAATTCTGTATCACCACGTTTTTTGATATCAGATGTGCAAATTAGACTATTGTTTTCTAATCAATATGTTCCGATAATGAAGCCATTGTTTACCATTACTTACTAAAATCTATACGTAAAACCAAAACGAAAATCTTATAATAAAACTTTAAAATCTTCCTAAAATTCACATGATAAATTATATATCCGAGTTTTTCCCCACCCCCCCTCATTGGAAGAATCGCAAAGGTCAACGATAATGAAGCCATTGTTTACCATCAGTGAGTAAAAGCTTTGTTATGTAATACTGAAAATATGAAAATCACCACCCATCTCCTAAAAAATGAATTACTTACTTATAAAAAAAAGCAACCCTACCCTATATTTAATTGCTTTGCCACTTTATACTGAGAGAAGCAACGGCATTCACAAACAAAAAATGGAACTTTCGCACCATCAGAGGGCGACAAACAACTATAATTTTAATAAATTATACCGTATCCCAGGCACATTCGAGAGCACCTTCCTGAGAAGTGATACCCCTATTTAAATTTGTTTCCTTAATAGGCTTTCTGGCATACGATCTTGTAATGATGACATAAATTGATAATTTTAGTTTAATTGACTGAAAAAAGAGGTCCAATAACTGACCTATTTGTACAATAATTTTCAATGAACTGTAGAGGAACATACTTAGATAGTTCCATTACGTTTGAAGATGAAAGGAGGTTTTAGGTCAATTATTGATAGGCTTCACTTCGACGAAAAAAAAAAGGAAATAAAGATGAAAATGTTATGATGGAAATTAGATAGTTTAAAGAAAATAAATGCGAAAATGAAAAAATTGGATAACATTACCTGACAGGATAGAAATGATCAATGGATTTTAGTTGTTTTTACATGAACAGCAAAGAAGAGATGTTGGAATTTATGTCGACAGTTATTTTTCAGTTGCATATTTGGAAATGGGACACTTTGAGGAATCTGTAAGGTACAGACTCAGTTTGGTTTTTAAAAAAAAGTGCTGCGTGTACGAAAAGTACTGATGATATTAAATTAAATGAGAAAGTGACTCATAAACGTCGATTCCTTGAAATATGATTATTCAATCATCGCTGGAGATCTAATTTTGGAATCATTTATTATGTCAGTCGTACTCGTTTTCGCACTGGGCAAGAACATATTTACTTGACATTGTATTTCTAATGACGAGGATGTGTTTGAAACCCTCAGTATTAACCTGCCAGTCGGAAAAATGATCACATGGTCATATTATTTAATGTTATATTAAATGTTAAGGTTCAAAGTGGGGATACCAATTTTATCAACTACTGTATTATCAAGGAGATTATGAGGGTATGAGGAAGGAGATAAGTGATATTGGAATACAAATGTCAACTGGAATCTGGAGTATGGAAGTTTTAATTTTGTTTATTTCAGTGTTTGACTTTCAGATGGAAGTTATAACGTCAATTAAATGTGTCTATGTATCCTAATAACCCATTATTTCTGGCAGCAAATTTTTAAATGTTTGTAGAAAAACGTGCGCCCGAGTCCTTGACATTTAATTGAGTTTTGGACAAAAAGGTGTGGACCGGAGGTCTATGGAGTATTGCAGTCCGGTTTGGCAACATGAGTATCATGCAGTAAGCATCAGTTGATCAACATTTGCAATTTGAATGTAATTTCTAATCTGAGGACTCGTTATCATAAAATATGTTACTGTATTTTGAAAAGAATTTGAATCCAACAATCACTCTTTTTATTTATTCACTGTTAATTATACCAAGACATTTCTTCAAACTCTATAATATGCATTTTAACAGCAACAACTTATTCCAGTACTGACTGAACAACAAGAGCACAAGCAAAGCTAAGTCAATATTTCATATTTGTGAGAAACATATGTTTGCCCTGTAATACCTTGGTTATAAATCCCAGTATCAATTAATTTGTGTGTTCTTCAATAACTGTACACATTACACAATCGCTTATGTTAATTTTCCTTCACTTTCCACAGTATGTAATTGGTTTTCTTCAGCAATATAGTCACAATATACTTAAGTATCTGATAAATACAATCTAATATGGCAGCAATATTTGTTCAGTTTGTTTTAACAGCAAACATGTTAATTTTACAGACTGCTGTCAAAAAGCATAAGCTTTTTGACACATATTTACTTTTCATATCAAATAACATTGCCACAATAATAAGTTAAGCATTGAAAAACAAATCATTACGAAACAATACAAATATGATCTTAATACTTGAACTTAAGTAGAAAGACCAATTGCAAACTTTTCATAAAATTATATGACATATGTTTCTAGTACAATACCAAAGTTGATCTGTTTTTCCAAAATAAAAAATGGAAAAAAAAGTATACATTCTTTGGAAAATAGGTATAATCCATGTTGAACAACATTAAGCAATAATGGAAAAATAATTTGACTCTATTCTTCATTTTTATTCTTTTCACTACCTAACCATTACTGGAAACCTTCCTTTTTACAGTCGCTATGTGTTCTTATGAATATTAGCACACTTTAATTTCCATATATGTACATTTACAGCAAATTCTTATTTAAACAGTTAAAGTGAGTTGAAAATAAAGAATAATAATCAAACATGAAGTTCAAAACATTAGGTTGTGTTGATTAAACATTCGGGAATACTTGGAAACTACTTGAAAAGTGTGTAATAATGAATCACTCAAGAACATTCAACATTGTTGGCGAGTATTGTTGGTAAACATACTCACTATACTATTTGGAGCTGATTGGCTACTGCAAATTCTTCAAATACTCCAAAAATTGAAGTTCAGAAAGGGCAGATCCTGAAACTTTTAAACAGGGGGAGGGGGAGTGGGAGGAACTACCAAATTATGAGAAGTAGTGTAGATTGCTAGCAACAGTGGCATAACGAAGGGGTCCTTTACAAACATTTTGTATTTTTATTCTATTTTGTTTTCATATTTCAATACATGGCAGAAATAGGTATTAAAATTTTAAAATGTAGTGGCAAAATGGGAGCTGGGGGAGGGGAGTGGCACGTTCTCCATCTCTCCCATTGGATCAACCCCTGTTTAGAAACCAAAATGTAGCCTTGTATTACAGCATCCAGTGTCTAAATGTTGAATTAGGATTTTGTTGTTGGAACGCTACAGCAAGATGTTTTCAATTCACAAATCATGCCTCAGAGCAATACCCAATATCTGTATACATTTCCAAACCTGCAATTTGTTAAAATCCATACAATTCAAAACCATACCAAATAGATCCATACTTTTCCTGAATATTTTACTTCTTACTATCACTAAGACTACTACCGAGATAAATTACATGCATTACTTTGAGACAACATCCACCAGTGTACTATTTAACATTAACAGGTATCTATAATATACTTGGTATATGTATATTTCACAACATTGTTAACCACATCATACTCGACAATTAGAAACTACATTTATTTTTCAGTTGGGTCAAAAAATATTGCATTAAAAAACTGCAATGACATACATACAGACTTGGTTGATTGTCTTCGAATACAAAGCTTATAGTGATTACTTTGAAGGTTTCATCAAAGAATACTGCATGGCCACCTCGCTGAAGTGTGGACAACAAAGCCAGTTACACAAAAGCAAATCTAGCTCAGTTGATAACCCTGTGTGTGAACACAGCTTAACAGCTTATTCTGCTTGTGTGTAGTGAGCTCTTAGTTTGCAAACATCTTTTCATGCGAAAAAGTAATTCAAACATATTTGCATTAATACTAAGAAGTGCAGTACTTTATTGAGTAGAGATAGGTGCTAACAATAAATAACTATGTTGATTTACAGTATTGATTTACAGTAATGTTTTAAAAATTTGGATATAATCTAATGTGTTAAAATTCTACCAAATTTCACACGCATTGGGCAAGCTTTCTTTTTAAAAGTTGTTCAGAGGTTATCAGGTAAACAAAATATCTATAAATTAAATATGATTACTTAGGAGTACTAAGAATATAAGGCTTAATATTGATATTTATCAATCAGGATTTTGAGCGGTATCTTTTAATGTACTCGACATATCTTACGTTGATTTTAGAATACGATACAATTGCTACAGCTGTTTCAGCGATATTGACACACAACCATAGCTGACAATTACAATATGATAAAGATGCACATCATTTATCAGGTAAGATTATTGTGTATCATTTTTAAAGGTTTGTATTTGTTAAAATTCATTGTTGAGATTTAAATAACTCAATAACAGAATTAAAATACATATGATTAAGTACATTGAAAAGATTATAACCATAAAATAAGAGGAAATAATATCCCAACAAGTATCATTAATAACTGGTGGCAATGCTTGAAAATATGATTATACTGTACAAGAAAAACTGTAACCACTACAGAGGGTATCAACAGTGCTCTCAATGACCCTTCTTTGTAAGGATGTTGTTAAGTCATGACACATTATGCAATATATTAAAATAATGCCAATCCATTCTGAACCCTTTGACACTAACATTGCCTAATGACATGATAGTTCCATAAATGCCATAAACCTCAGTTTCAGAAACACGTAATCAAAATGTTGCCCTCTACAGTTTTCCAGAAAAAAGTTATGGCTATGCAAGCATTGGTTATTTCTCTATCAACATTTCTGTATTTGGTAGCAAGCTTTGTAAGAAGTGACTTGTGGTAGAGTAATTGCAAAGTTCCAAAATCAGTGTATTTTTCTTCAATTCGATGAAAGCAGTCTGCTTATTCAGTTTTCTTCTTTTTTAAGAATGGAACTTTTTCTTTCAACCTATAAAAGATCATTACACATTAAAGTTGGAAAAAAAATGTATACAACAAATAACAATAAACTATCTTACCCTTACATTTCTTCAATAAAGAAGGTATCAAATTAGATTTATTAAGTTTTCCCATTTAATGTGCTAATTGAATGAATAGTTAAATTTTTCAAAATATCGATTTATCAATCAAAAATGAATATTTATGTAAGACTACTGCAACAATGCAAAGGATCAAAAGAATAATGCAGCTACAATAATAAAATTACTGATCAATAATTGTCAGATGGAAAATCTTATAGAAAATGGAGTGTGGGTAATGGTTATGGAGAAGATGTGGAAACGTATCTATCTGGAAAATATGACGTCATGAACAATAACAATTATAAAAGACCAAGATTATTTTTACATCTTTTCATTTAGTTTTACATACAATACAAATTACATCTCTACCTATATTTTCAGCATGATCATGATCATTATGATCAGCATAGAGGAAACATGTAGCTGTAATAATGTAGTATAGTTACTTACTGCTCATGGAAAGCATTGACTTTGGCATAGGCTTTTCCTAAAACATCATCAATCTGAGCCTAAATTAAAGAAAAAAAATTTTTTTTTAAACATTAAAATTATTATTTTATGTGCCATAAACAACATAGCATTCCTAAGCTCTTTCCATACTATCATATTTTATGTGACAAATTTGTGTGATGTGCACATATATGGGCATCATGATGTCATATTACACCCAAATATGGGCATATCATTTTTTTTTCTCACATAAAGTTTGATAAAATAGATAGAGCTTAAACAATGGGAAAACACTACCAAAGACCACCAGGACTTCTGACTACTAAGAATTTGAGTTTCAATATTTATAATAATTTAAGTTTTCCTAGCTCAATCAATGGAATGTATTCCACTACAATCTTGAGAAATTCCAAAAGCGGTGCTATGGGCAGGCCTTGCCAATTTTATGTAGAACTAGCCTAATGTTTCTTGAGAAAATATTTGAAAAAATTTGTGTTATTATACTCTCAATGACTAAAGGACAATCATTAGTAGTCATTAACAAACAAAAGATTAATATCAAATTTGGGTGGCAAATTTTTTACATTATGGAAAGTTAGCAACCTCGCTGGATCTGGTCATACAGCAGAATTTTCAGTGTTGCTTGTCTTCAGGGGTTTAGCCAGAAAAACAAAATTGGCCATCCAAAATAAAAGACAGTAGGCGTGGCCCTGAGCCGATGGGCAGGCCACACCCCTCCCAAACGTAAGAAAAAAACAAAGAAATTTATGATCTTTAGAGGGTATTTTAAAGGTGTTTAAATGTTGGAATTTGGGAATTCCCAACGAATATTGGTATGAAAACAACGTACATTCAATCAATAAAAGTTGTTTTTATCAAATATAAATATGATTTAGCTTATAGTTTAATGTAACATTCGATAGATTTGAAGAATATAAAGAATTTGAAAGGTAGACCAGGCCCAATTAGGCTAGGCCGAGCTGATTAGGCCAAGCCGTCCAAGCCATCATCGTAAAAGTGGCCGTCCTAAATAATTGTTGGCCGTCCAAAAGACGGCCGGACGGCTCGCTGGCTAAACCTATGCTTGTCATATATGTTGCATTGGCCTGGTTGTAACTTACCTTATTCATCTCATACACAAGAGGAAGGCTGAACAAAGCAATATGAGCTGCAAATAAAGAGAAACAAAGAAGTTTTTTTTAGATTTTACTGTTAAGAGCCAATATTATGGGCTATTGTCAACTTGAAAATTATGCAAAATTTTTGTGTGACAAATATCAAGATTTGCCCTTATATGGCATGATGATGTCATACCACACATGGGCATGTCACAGGTTTTTGACACACTAAACTTTACATGGAATAAGCCAATTTGTAATTGGAACTTCACATGCCTGTATCAAGGTCAGTCGACATAAATAACCATACACAACATGGTTTGTCAATCGACCTTGAATATGGACAAGCACAGTTCTAAGAGTAGGCTTATTATGTACGACATGTACACAATAATTTCATCTATATGCATACACAATATTTTCATCAATAAATTAATTATTGAAGAAAGACAAGAATTATAATAAATTGCTCATTTTTTAAGAAAAATACATAATATTATTAATTTTTAGTAAGTCAAAAAAAAAAGAAAAAATTTTCAATGATTTACTGAAATTTGACTACAAAATCTTTAAGCTTACTGGCAGTAATTTTGGGATATATCCAAAGGCTACAAAATAACTAAATGTCATTAATTGTTGAAATCTAATATTAACTCTGAAATATGGGGCTTGCCATGCCGAAAACCACCAGCATCAGTGAATAAAACAAGAAAATTGCTATTTTAATATTCATATTTTAATATTCATATTTTAATATTCATATTTTAATATTCTTATTTTAATATTCTTATTTTAATATTCATATTTTAATATTCATATTTTAATATTCATATTTTAATATTCATATTTTCCACACTATGAGCTTTATACTGACAGGTCATTTTCTGGAATTGATTTACTACTGCCAAAGTTATGAGTAAATGTATTACAGCTTTTCTGTACTAAAGTACACGATACTGCCACATTTTATGCTAATCACTCAGTTTAACATTTAGTGACAGCATGCTGGTTTTTGGATGGCAAGCCTCATACACAAAGCCAGCAACTCAGTTTCAGTTTTTAAAATTGTTAGAATGCAAGCAATGGAAAATATTTATAATTCCTTCACTCATTCAATCCAGATACAACATATCTTAAGGCAAACATTAAGAAGGAACATATTCATACTGCAATTTAGAATTTTTAGCTCGAATTACCAGCCGATTGGGTGAACAGCACACAATCGAAAAGGCTTAAATGCTGTCCATACAAGTGTAACTTTAGTGGTGCCCTCACCCTATTAAACCTGAGTACGGTATATTTGTACATGACAGTTAATGTGTCAAAACGAGTTAAAACTCACCAAGGATGACGAGAGTCAACCCATTGAACATACATCCAATGTAAGTCAAGAACCACAAGAAAACAGCAAACTGGAACAAATAAGACAAAACAAAAATTTGTTATATTCATATGCACTGTACTGTTTAAAATTAACTAATTAATAACACAGCACTATCAGAATGACATTGGTCTTCCTTTGTATTGAATTTTCAATTAATACAAAGAACTTCTACCACCAGTTTAATACCATTTGAATAGTGTCCCCAAACAAGCACTAAAAGAAGAAATGTAATGTAGATGCCACAAAGGCGAAGAGACCACTTTCTAAAAAATATTTACATTGGTCACCTAACTGTAGATGCAGTATGTAATTCAAGATGACAAATCCGATCACACTTTTACAAGGGTGGAGTATACATTACATACATCACAGCATTTATATTGCACTATTTCATGAAGATCAGAGCGTACAAAGCCTGGACTAGTCGCTCAAGTAACTTTCTTCTCCCCTACTAAGGGTCTCGGTACCAGCCACTGTCGTCTGTCCATATTGTAGGGTTAGGCCAGAGAAATAGAAAATTCACAATTTCAGAATTGGAACAAAACAAGCATCCACTCTGGAATAAAACAAATAATACTACCTTGATGGATTCGACTAAATCCTCCACCAGAATAAGCCTTCTAAGAGAATCAGCATAGCAGTTTATCTTGTCAACAGCTTGGCCAGCATAATTTGAAACATCATCTTTACAGAGTGTTATGTCGCTTTCCAAGTACGGCCTGAAAATGATATAAGAGACATGGACATTAAGATGCTGTGGGTAAATAGGAACATTGAAGGAAAATATCATAGACAGTCTTTATTTGATCCACATACATGGAAATTACATTGCTCGTTATGGCTACCTTGAATAATTTTCATTATATAATTTAATTCAATAGGGATGAAAGACTAAGGGCCTGTTTCTACTGGGAGGAAAAAATTGATAAAAAAATTGCTTTCTTTCTCGCAGTAGAAACGGGACCAGTTCAAAACACGCAACGGATAGCGTGTTTGAATGGCAAATAACTGATTTTGGTTGTGCACTTTTTAGCTGCAACACAAAAAGCGATTATCATCAGGTGAAATGTGACCTCCAGGTATGTCAAACTACTGCAAAGCTGGCTCATATCTATCACGTGCGATTTTGTTCATGTCTGAGGCCTAGAAGCTAAAACGTCAACAAACATGTATGTGGAGTGATGAAATTACTTGTTTTGTAATTTTGTCGGGGGATATTGGGCATAGGCCTCTCCGCCAGAAGCATTCGCCTTCTTGCCGCACACCGTATCCTCCTCGTCATCATGACCAGAATAGTTGGTGAGAAAGAAACTATCAAGTTTGGAAAATAAACGTGTTGTATAAACAAAAGATGACGTAATTTCCGCCGCGAAAACCGATTTCATAAAAGCAAAAATTCAGTTGCAACGGGTACAAACTGTCTGGGCACTCATTAAAAGCGGCTTAAAAAATTTGATTATTTTGTGTTTATCAGTCAACGCCCTAAAGGTAAATTGACTCGGCTGCATGTACTCACTTGAATGGGTTTCCATCACCGGTCTTCTGTACAGCTTGTAGCACACTCTTATACACTCGGAAACTGATGGTCACCGTCAAGATGGAGAGCAGAAGGTAAGCTACCACACTGATAGATGAGAAGTTAGCAAAGGCAAGCAGGACAATCAGGATTGATGCGAAAGCAACGCCGCTCTTCTTGGGGTCACGCCAATACACAAGGTCTACAACTGTAAACCAATCAAACGTTTCTATAAAATCACAATGCAAGTCTTTCATATCGCTAGATATCAAAGTGCAGAATTTGATGTTTACTTTCTTCAGTCTTTTATAATAATTATAAATTATTATTAAAAGACCGAATTTTCTATTTTAATGAAGCTGTATTGGACTATTCATGTCTTTCACACACATCTAAAACAAGAAAAACATGCACTCGCTTAATATTATCCATGTTTTACGCACAAATTTGGTATGTACTACATGCTTTAATTTGTGTAATCAAATTTCAGATTTGGTTTTATATTATGCACATTTTAAAATGTTTTTTGTTACTGCATCCTTTAAAAATTGAATTAAATATTGTAGTATTACCAACAGCAATCCAAGCCTAGAAAAAGACACAAAATTAAAATTAAATATATTATTTTGGTTTTTGATATTCAATTTAATCTATTTAAAAATTATCACAAATTTTAAAAATTAATTAGTACACTCATATTAATGTCTAGAAATTCTCAAATTAGTGATAGGGTTTGAGCCAGCCACCTAAATTATACTAGGCCTACTCATTATTCAAATATGGAAATGAAATAAATCTCATGCTTTCAAAGACAATTTGTGTATGCAATTCAAAAGGATTACAACTGAAATCTGGCTGATATTATCAATCAATCATGCCCATAATAGCTGCAAACCACTGAGCTCGTAGGCTACAGTATGTTTTACTACACAATGCTGTAATTTAACTATTATGTTTCTTTCTCTGATGTGAATAAAACCACATTGTAGTTGTAAGTATTATAGATCAAAGTATACTGAAGGCCAAGAAATTTGTGTTTGTTGCACTATAAAATGATGTGCCAGAAAAACAGGTACAAAAAATGTAATACCAGCGTTAAAGATTCTGTTTATGTTCTTGTACTGTATGTCATACACTGATACTGTTTTACCAAATGCCGTTGCATTTGACAACTACTCACAATTAGTGTGCATGAAATTTGCAGTGGGCACCAGGCTTCAGAAAAATTACAATGATGACTAATTAATCAATAATATTGATGATGATGATGCAGCCAATGATGATGACCATGACAATGGATAAAGATAGGTGATGATGGATTTAAAAAAAAACCTCCACAAAACATTATTGTACATACAGTACTAAAAATTACCACCTGATATTAAAAAACACAGAGTGGCATATCTAGGGTTACAGGGGGATGCACGCTCTCCTCTTCCCCCCTCCCCCCATTGAAAATGTTTTAAAAAGCAAAACAAACGATCATGCTTTGTAGATAAAAAACACCTCATCACCTTATTTTGTGAGCGAACACTTAATACGCCACTTATTGCACATTAAATTAACAATAACATTGACCAAGACAAGGGGTACTACCTTGGTTGAACTGTAACGCTGTTCACACTTCGGATTTAAATACAGTACACAGTAGGTTTTAAAATACGCAGGCAGAACACTCTCATTCGGAGGATTAAGGGGACACTTTTTTGTGTCTCCTTAACAGGGGTTCTGCTGAAGTGAGATTTGCTCATGGTCAGTCTAAGCGTAGACAGATTAAAATTCAGGGATACATTCGATATTAGCAGGCGTTCATGAAGACATAACTAAAGCTGTACACTCACTGCGTCATACGACGAATCTAACTCCAATCCTCACAGGCGCAAGATAACGCAACACTGTCTGCTGACTGGTGGTGGCAGTCTAAACGGATCGTCATTAAAACTCACTAACATGTCCACTACTAACTTATTATATCATGTATAATGTAGTGTATCTGTCTCTTATACACATCTAGATGTGTATAAGAGACAGAGGCCTACTCATTATTCAAAATTATGGAAATGAAATAAATCTCATGCTTTCAAAGACAATTTGTGTATGCAATTCAAAAGGATTACAACTGAAATCTGGCTGATATTATCAATCAATCACGCCCATAATAGCTGTAAACCACTGAGCTCGTAGGCTACAGTATGTTTTACTATACAATGCTGTAATTTAACTAATGTTTCTTTCTCTGATGTGAATAAAACCACATTGTAGTTGTATGTATTATAGACCAAACTATACTGAAGGCCAAGAAATTTGTGTTTGTTGCACTATAAAATGATGTGCCAGAAAAACAGGTACAAAAAATGTAATACCAGCGTTAAAGATTCTGTTTATGTTCTTGTACTGTATGTCATACACTGATACTGTTTTACCAAATGCCGTTGCATTTGACAACTACTCACAATTAGTGTGCATGAAATTTGCAGTGGGCACCAGGCTTCAGAAAAATTACAATGATGACTAATTAATCAATAATATTGATGATGATGATGCAGCCAATGATGATGACCATGACAATGGATAAAGATAGGTGATGATGGATTTAAAAAAAAACCTCCACAAAACATTATTGTACATACAGTACTAAAAATTACCACCTGATATTAAAAAACACAGAGTGGCATATCTAGGGTTACAGGGGGATGCACGCTCTCCTCTTCCCCCCCCCCCTCCCATTGAAAATGTTTAAAGCAAAACGATCATGCTTTGTAGATAAAAAACACCTCATCACCTTATTTTGTGAGCGAACACCCATTCACTTAATACACCACTTACTGCACATTAAATTAACAATAACATTGACTAAGACAATGGGTACTACCTTGGTTGAACTGTAACGCTGTTCACACTTCGGATTTAAATACTTACACAGTAGGTTTTAAATTACAGCAGAACACTCTCATTCGGAGGATTAAGGGGACACTTTTTTGGTGTCTCCTTAATAGGGGTTCTGCTGAAGTGAGATTTGCTCATGGTCAGTCTAAGCGTAGACAGATTAAAGTTCAGGGATACGTACGATATTAGCAGGCGTTCATGAAGACATAACTAAAGCTGTACACTCACTGCATCATACGACAAATCTAACTCCAATCCCCACGGGCGCAAGACAACGCAACGCTGTCTGCTGACTGTTGGTGGCAGTCTAAACGGATCGTCATTAAAAACAATCCGTTGTGCAGGCGTCGCTGCGTTGCGTTCTCTATAGAATCACGCGGGCTCATTACTGTTGGGCTCAGTGAGTGCCCGACTTTAGTCACGCTATTTGTAGTGGACTTTTCTGCTTGGGATTCCACCTGCTGGGCAATGTGTGCTCAGTTAAACTGAGCACAAAAATGTGTGCTCAGTTAAACTGAGCACACTGCTTAGGTAGATTTGACAAAGGAGTTACAGTATACACACTGTTTGAAAAAAATTATGTTGATTGAAAATTGATATATGACCTATGACAAAGTGCTTTAACAATCATCTAATCTACATCAAGTGAAAATACATTTATTCATTATCAGTATCACCAAAGAATGTGTTTCTTCATACAAACATTACTAATTATGTGATACAAATCCCAAAATCAATCATGAACCTGGTATAAATTAAGGTTAATATAATGTCCTTATTATATATATTGTCAACTTTGAATAAATTATTTAACTTTCAAAAATATTAACAATAAACATGCAAATTATAATAAAAGTAATGTACTGTAAACATGCATGGAAGAAAAAAAAAGTATAAAAATCAATATCAAATATTTAATAACCACAAATATAATATACCACACCTGGCATGCCTTCCCATTGAATGGATGGGAAAAAAAGAAAAATGCATGTTAGTCAAAACAACAAATTTACAGACTTACTGTAAGGACATTATTCCATGTCATATCATTTTATTTAGCAAAAATGTTTATTAAAAAGAAATTATCTTTTAGATAGTAAACACAGCAGGTACCTAACCGTCAATGTACTGTTGGCATGAACAGCTATTTTAATTGCAATCCAATAAACTTAAAAATAGTAAAACAGCAGTATTTTTGGACATTCCAAGAAACAAGTTATTAGAATGATTACACTATTAAAATAAAATCAGAGTAATTAACTAAAAATACTCACTAACATGTCCACTACTAACTTATTATATCATGTATAATGTAGTGTATGATGTATAAACCTGCTTAAAAAAGACAAAAAAACCATTCTGTATGATACAAAACAATAAAACCATTGTCCAGTTATTGTCTATTATTCCATCACGACAATAAAAATTACTATCAAAACCATTGTTGTTATTTAAGTCAGCACTGCTATCAAAATAATGTAGTGTATGATATATAAAATTGTTTAAAAAAGACATACTAAAACCATTCTGTACGATTCATAACAATAAAACTACTGTTGTCAGCACTGGTACCAGAAAGGTTATTCTTCATTATATACAAACAACAAAAACAAATTCTCAATCACACTAACGCCAAGACACACACCTATGAACTCGTATTAAGAACTAATATTCCAAATATCCGCCACGACAAAAGAAACAGATACAATCATTCCTATGCACAATACAAACAAATCCAGTAAATACATGCTAACTCCGACCTAAGCCATACTGTTTACATGTATGTCACCTACAGGCTGACACTCTAGTCCTATTACAATTATGCCAGATGAATATAACTATGGTATACTGAAATCAATAATTTATTCTGCACGTTGATAACAGAATGCTTCAGTCAGCGAATGACACTCCCTGCAAGAGCTGGTTGAATGAGTCGGAGGCGATGTCTGATGAGATGCGTTATTGTAGAGGATTTATGCTCAAAATACTATAGCACAATTAACACACCTTTATGACGTACACCAACATCAACCTAAAACTGAATACTCCCATACCTTAACCTTTTTTACATGTTTATTTTTCTTTCATAATTTTTTTCTTTTTGTCTTAGAATACAAATACATTGAGATTATAATTTTAATTATTACTGTATAGTGCATTTAAGTGTCTATAATTAGATACCTTCAGAGACCATCATTATGAGTATGGAACTGATCATCTTGCAGATTTATTACCAAAACCATCAATATTATAATAGCAATATCAAATTATCAATATACAGTCATCAAATATTATAAAATAGTACAAAAATTATGATAATTTACATTATTATTTATTATAATAAAAAAGTAATAAATATTAATATAACTACAATAATTTTCGAAATAATTAAATTATCATTATAATTATATTTCTAGTACTAGGTAGATATTTGAATGTAAAGCTTCATGTGGTTGAAGATTCAACTAAATCATTAGTCAATTATGGAAACCATAAAGACCTTATTTTTGTTGGGAGGTAAATCTAAAAATTAAATGAAAAGAATACAATTTAAAAGATTAAGTTATTAACTTTAATCACAGTTTAGTATTTTCATATTTGTTTTTAGCACAAAAAGGATTAATTTTGATTAAAAGTAAATTTAAAGGGTCTGTGCTAAAGACAGTGTAGGTTATCTGTGAGGGATTTTTATTTATTTATTTTTTTAAATTTTATAAATTAAGAAAGCTATTAAAATATTGAACATTACCTCATCACAGCAGTATATTCTGACAAGGTAGGCATTAATTGCCCATACAGTAGCATTTTCCCCTTTACAAGAACAGTAAACAAATAACAAGAATTAAACAATAAGTAAGAACCAACAATCAGGGGCCTGGCAGTTTTATTTAATGTCCAAAGTAAAACTGTACAGTATATGTAATAGCAGTGAGTGAACTTAGCAGGAAAAATGCACAATAGGCCAAATATAGTCAGTGAAGTACAGTACTTGGTGAGATATCCACCATCAAATGTTAAACATCAACTTCCTATATCAAACAAGTTAAGTGAAAGCAATGCTTCACATACATTAAGGCCAAATAAAATTAATTGTTGTTTCACGTCCGGGATTTGAAAATTATTTTTTGGTGAGGTAGTTACTATTTGCTATTTACAATCCTACAAACAGGCTGGTAAATAGTAAAAATTGTTTTTTTTTTTTTTTTTATAAAAGAAGTAAAATGAATATTTGTAATGTATTTCTGCCATTATGTTTCCACCTCTCCTTAGGCTTGACATCATTCTTTCAGCTAGTCATTATTTTTATTGTTCATGGAAAAATGAATGTTTTTTTGAAAAATATCAAACAGTACTACAGATTTTTTCATGAGGTTCCAAAATTTGATGAGTACGGGGACGTGTAACTAGCAATTAATTTTATCTGGCCTAATATAAAATTATGCTCCCAGCAGGAGCATGTTTCTACAGCTTGATAGAGATTGTGGGGACTCGTAAAAACTTCTGATTAAAAATCTTGGCAACAATTCGTTCGTTTGGTTTTTAGGGTGGGTTATAATTATAGTACAGGAACAACACCATGACTTGTTTGACAATTTACGATTTTTTTTGCATACTCTTTATTCAAAGCCAACATATTCCATTACTGTACGTGTAAATTTGAACCCAAATGTACATTAACCCACTAAGTATCTACTTTTGCAAGCTATCTACTAATAATACTAATAGGATGCTGGATTCGAGCATTGAGGTATTCTAATTTTATACCTCATGATTAGAGCGACCATTCTCAGATAATCTTAGACCATCTTAATCCATCTCGTGATTACTGATGTGCCGTAATTACATGGAGATAACTGCGATTTATCATGGATACATTTCTTCTAATCTCTAAAATTGTATTACTGTACATCTTTTTAAATCATTTAGAATAGTACAGTAAAATACCATGGTACACTACATGTATGTACAGTAAAATGGCATAAGATGCTCCTACTGTAAACTGGCCTATTAAAATTAGCATAAAATAGATCCAATTGTCTCATGGCCTATTAAAAATGGACACATGTATAAAAGAAATATCCAAAAAAGTAATAAATCATTACTTTTTTCCCACTGAAATGTTTTTTTTTTCTTGATCTATACCAAAATTCTGTATGGCTCCATGCAATGGTCAAACATTGGGTTGAGAGCTTTGGGTCTAAGGAGCTCTCATTACTCACTTAATTCTGAAATGGTATTAAGTTTGGAGAAAAAAAAATCATGTAAATTGATGTCATCATTCAGTAAATTTGTGATAACATAAATGTAGAATTTGGTGCATGATTAATCTATCAGAAATTATTGGATCTATTAATGTTAAGCCTTAACACATTTATATTTTTATTGAAGCAACTCAATCGACAACAACAAAACAACAATAGTTTTCAGAACTATCTACATAGTGTACTTCAAGCATTTAATACTATATTTTTATGATTTCTCTATTATCTTTTTTTTGTTAGGTAAGGCTATGTAGAATATCATCATCTAATTTTATAGAGCTATTGAAAACTCAATATTACATGATTTTAAATCAACAGCACCTAGGCCTACCGTTATGAACCTTGACATTGGAAATTAGCACATATAACAACTTTTTTTTAGTTTCTTATTATTTATTTGGATAAAAAAATGTTCTTTGTCATTAATTAAATGAGTAAATTTTGTTCCTTTTGTGCAAGATAAAGCCTGGAAGAATACCTCGGTGAATAAATACTGGTATCAGAGTATAATATCATTATAAATATGATATTTTTGTTATTTCTAATCTCTATATTATGCTACATTGAAGAATTTTAAATGAATACTTCCGAGTTGTGGGTTGAAAATTTGGCTAAAGGGTGATTAAGCCCAACAATGAAAAATTGTTTTAAAGAAACAATCAATTATTCTCTTTTAATTTAGTAATTCAAAAGATAATTCTGTATTGGGATCTAAGCAAAGTATAAAACATTTTCAAAAGGTCAAAGTTGATGATTTTCCTGTGGGTTATGTTAGTCATTCGTTTCAATATAGAGCTACAAGTAGCATTCGGCATGCAATTATGGCAAACGCTTCATAATGTACCTATGATATAAACCATGATTGGTGAACGTTTCATTTTTAAAAACACAAAAGAGATCGACAATGAATTCTATAAAAAAAATACATTGAAATACATTGCATTCATAGCATGAAACATAATGTACAGTGGATTGTAATATTTTTTTTTATTGCAATAATATGCAATTTAATCTGGATTTGGAAAACCACAATAAAAAACAAAATCAATTATCAGAATGGAATATACAGTAGGTGACCACAATACCGTACTTGTGAGGCCAAGGTGAGCATGCAAGGACAAGCAGTTCAGCTTAGAATTTTAGATACAGTATGTGGCGAGAAATCTATTCAATGTCAGTACTGATCCTACGCAAAAATTCACAACAGAAAGCAAAATGTGGCTTGATAAATGAGTCCAATGGCATGTTTGGAATGTCCTTTTATTGTCATATTAAATTAATTAATATCAAAATTCTTTCATAGTTTATTAATTTACTTTGAAGAAGGAATTCAAATATATAAACAATTGTTTAAATTTTGAATATTATTAAATGCTACACTGTACAAAATGTGAAATAATATCAACATCCTTTTTAGAGTGCATTTCCATTGGAGAACAAACAATTGAACACTTGAAGAAAAAATATGGTAACAGTAACTATAGAATCAAAACTGTCCATTTTGAAAATAAATATTTTGATATTTAGTTTATGTTTCATCACCAAAACTTGTTTGGTTAGAGTTACCCCGGTATTCTTAAAACAAACTTTAGTCGTAGTTCGAGCTTAAAACGAACTTTGACTAGCACTACGACTAAATGATGCGAACCTCGACTAAAATGATTCCGATTTTCTTTTTAGTCAGCTTAGGGTCAGGCTAAATCACTGACTTTAAATATTTTCCCCACTATGTGTTTTTGTAACTCACAATATAGTGAAACGAATAAAAACAATTGTATATGCAGGTTTGATATATCTTAGGTGTGTTAAACAAAAGACACATCAAGTTTAGCTTTCAAAAGGAGAAATTAATATGTTTTGCTATCCACATGCAATGATTTGCACGAAATCCGCTGGCGTTGCGATCACCTAGCTTCACCATAACGACAACAAAGATGGCGTCGCCCTCGCTAGGGCTCAACTATAATAGTTCTCATAAGAAAGCAAATTTTTAGTGACTGTTCTAAATTCTTTATCATAATATGTTAACAACTAATATAGTTATTAATACACAAAATTAATTAAGCAAATGATAGTCCATTATGAATTACGAGGAAATACGTTTAATTTGAACCACAGACGGCAGCTTAATATTCATCCGCGTTACCGGATCTCTAAAATTTCATCTGCTATAAAGTTAGCCCTTTTCATTGGTTAGTTTGATAGTCATGATATGCCAGTCGTCTTCAGTTGAACTAAAACTAAGGACTTGATTTAGTCATAGTTAAAACTTCGACTATGTTATTTGTGAATACAAATTGAAGTTGAAGTTGCTCTAGTACTAAATGAAGTTCTAGTCCGAAGTTCGACTAAAGTTTGTTTTAAGAATACGGGCGTTAGTGTACTAAGGCAGTGGAGGTGCTAGGATTTCCCTGACAGGAGAAAAGTGGGTGTGGTCAGATGTCACTTGAAACCTTTCCAAAGTGGTCCAGGGGGGAGGGGGCGACTCCCTCACCCCAAAAGTATGACAATTTAGGGGTTTCAAAGACTTCTTTAATCGATTTTAGAGTTTACTATTATGTAAAAATACATAATTTGTTTTTTTCTCCCCGACGAATTGTGGATTTTCTCCCCAACCGGGGGGTTGGATTTGGGGAAAAACCTTCCTGACGGGGGCTGTATAGAAGGGATGATGCTTAGACACAAAGCATCTCTGGTGAAGAGATGCTGCTTGGAACTGAAGCACTCCTGTTGAAGCTATTGCTATCCAATTGGAAAGATGGTGCTCAAGTCCAGATAACCAAGAAATTATAATTTAGCCTAGAAATAATCAATCAATCAACTAACCAAACCTGAATGTAACTTTATGTAACAGCAAACAGTGGAATTATGTTACTTTATGACTATGAATAGCATACAGGACATTGCATTCCAACAACATACTATTGTAGTACACATGATTTCCTTACCCTGTTTAATTGTGTTTTCACACACTTCTTGAAGAGTGGGTTTCCTATGAACATTATTAGCTGTAGCAACAACACTATCCATAATCAATTAATAATCAATTAATCAACCAACAAAAATAACTTAAAATAATAATTAAATCCAATTTTTCAAAGGAGTGTGTCTTGCACTGAACTTATCCAGATGGCCATATCTATTAACTTAATGCTGTTGTAAGCTATCTTGACATCACTGGAAGATACCCCCTTGCTGATGGTATCTCCTCTGTAGTTAGTCCAATCACACTTAAAAGTACACAGTGTGTACACAACCTTTAGACTGCCATCTATTCTAAACCTAGTTAATATTAAGGGATGTACTCTATAGGTACCTTGTTTAAATAAACATTCATTAGTATTACAGGCCTATCACAACACATATTAAATGTTACGCAAAGGGAAAGAAGTTTCTTATGATATACCACAAATATTTTATCTACTTATGATTAGAATTTTGTTTAAATCCAATACTACATCTGTCTCTTATACACATCTAGATGTGTATAAGAGACAGATCCTATACTGTATTAAAACATGTCCTCTAAATTGACCTTAAAAAGAAGCTAAGCAATTGAGTGGATCCCTGAAGGTTAATTAGATGTCTTTCTGTCTGAAATGACAACTTTGTCATATGTCTACACCTGCCATCATTGAATATGTCACTTAAAATATGAACTTTGACTTAAAGTCTTATAGGTGAATGAATGACTGGACATTCCTGATTTAATATTGCAATATTTCTCTGTACCATGTGTAGACATTAAAATGTTTATTTTTCTTTTCACTCTCTAATTTGATTACACAGGTACCTAGTTAGGTTGCAAATGCGCTAAAATCCAAGAGTTTTAAGCATGTAGATAGAATGACTTGGAATGATGATGTACTGCATATTTGAACATTATTAAATATAGAATTGGTGCATTTTAGAAATGTATAAATTATTATTTAATAGGAATCTTGTAAGTGAATGGTATGCTAATTATTGTACATTAAAGGACACACTTATCATTTAAAACATGCACAGAACATTGTATTCTGCTTAAGTTAATATACCAGCATTTCAAATTCTTCAGGTGTACAGTACTTGCCAACTAGGGGTCGATCTGCCCAGCGGCTGATTAACACATTTTGCTGCTATGGTCATGCAATGTTTGTCTTTGGGATCAATATAAAATATGTTATGCAAGGTCCAGCATGGCATTATTCAATGTTATACAAGTCATTTTACATGCTTTTAGTATGCAGTACTTCTCTATAATCTAATCACTGAAGTCTGTATACAAGCTTTTAAAGCTTATTTATTAGCCTATATTTTTGCTTTCTTGCTCTGAGAGCCTAACAGACATCATATGAGTTTCCACAAGTGGTTCCCCTTTATTAACATCTTGACTATGTTTAATGTCTAGATTCAGACAGGATTTTGAGGCAAGGAAACCAATGGAAAATATAGGTCTTTCCTTATGACCTGACTTTGAGGTCAAACCTTGACATTGTGGGTCAAACGTTGTTCTTTTGTTTCCAAAATCAATACGGTCAATAGGCATTATCTGTCTGTGGCTGGTGATGATATAATATACCAGTCATCATTTTCAATCTCTAGGCATACACTACATTATTTATGCTAAAATATAATTCCCCTTTGAACAAGAAAATTCCACTCGCAATCTATAACCACATATACTTAAATGGGGAATATTTTCTATAACCATCAAACAATAACATCAACAATAATCGAACAAAAACAGCAACAAAAACAGCAGACACACATTACCTGCAGCTAATGTTTAAATCCAATACTACATTCAATAGTAATCATTGCGTGATAAGCACTCAATTTAGCCATGTGATCTGCCTATTGGGGCCAAGCACAGGCTATGCATGCATGTATGAACCAAGAACCTAAACCAATCAAATCTTTCAATACAATTTAAATTAAACTGTGTACTGTATGAAATCAGTCAGCTTTAGGCTAATAATATAAATATAACAGTTAATGAGAGTATTAGACAATAATCAGAATATTAATACATCAAGCACTATTATTTTGTCAAAATTCTACTGTATGTGTACTTTAATCAATGGTGAGGCTAGTATCTTGATCCTCATTAACGATTTAAAATGTACAATACAAGAAAAACATTTTTTTTTGGTACAACTCACATTGATTTTAATTAGATGGTCAAACTCTCATCATACAAAAACCACTAAGTTTTCAATTTAACTATGGTTGGACATTATTGTTTTAATCCAATCCACAAATACAATATACATCCAATCACCAACTGATGGTGTAATCATAGCCACTGCTTTATTAAATCACACCTTTCTTCTGCAATCTATAGGACATGCATTCTGCTTATAACCCAAAAATTGTGCTACCTCAATTATAAAATGCCAAACAAGTAAGTTATATAATCAAAAGAAACAGTGTTCCATGTACATTATTACTCAAATATTAATTAGTCAAATATCATTCATTCTATTTCAACTGTACAAATTTACATCATCTGTGCATGTTAGTTAAGAATAAAATTATGTATGACCAAAATACAAATGAAAGAATGGTGTCAGCAATCACAGTGTAGTTTAATGTCCCTGTGAATTAGTAAACATGTGATTCCCATTGAAAAGGTATCTCATTGACTGACACAATACATGTTTTATTAATGATGATGATGATGAAGATGATGAGTTTACAGATAACTACTATACAAATTGGGAATGGTTAGACACAGATCCTATAGGAAGTTGCTGTGTACCATGTTATCACCGTAATCACAACATGAAATGTATTCCAAATCTTAGCTAATCAGAGATCATCATTAGCTAAGACATGATTTTGTACACATGACCGACCATCTAAATAATTTATTTTAAATGGCAGAATTTCAAATAAATTTTGATGATTAAGAATTACTGTAATTATACCCCTTTTACACTGCAAGCAAAACTCCGGACACAACCCGGGATTTTGCAATACCCGGGCTAGAAACTCCCGAGTTGTGGTTGGTGTAAACGTCAAAAAATACAACCTGGGTTGCAAAACATCCCGGGATCGATGTGCGGGACGCATTCAGCGTTGGACAACCCGGGTGCATTCCTGAATCGCCAGTGTAAACAGCACCGAAATCGATTCCGGAGTTAGGCCTTACCTGGCGTCTACCGCAGTTGTGGTCAGGTAGGCCTAATCTTTGCTAGCAACAGGCTAGGCCTAGACACTTTTCAAATTAAACCCTCTGCGCTCCGGTAGACTTAATTCGCATAATTTTAAAACAATCTGCATATAAATTCTTTCAATATAGACAATAAATGCGGCTTTGTCACGACGAGGAACTCGAGTGAAGTGCTGCTCACCATCGCAACAAAAATTGAGGGCGGTATTTGAACCCGAGTTCGTTGCTGGTGTAAAATGGGAGCAGCTCGGGATCAACCCGGACTTTTTCGTTCGATGTAAATGTAAAATGCACCCAGGATCACTCCGGAATTAACACAGGTTTGTTCTGCCTTGGCAGCGTAAAAAGGGTATTGTATTAGACTTGAGAATTAGCATTCATTAAATTCTTTAAAATAAAGATGTTATTGGCATGAATTAGGAATTATCAAGTGTGTCTATTAGCATATTGTAAGTATAAACTGTAGGCATACTCGCGCGGAGATCATTATTAACTTTTAACTAATCAATTAGAATGCATTCCAAGTTGTGATCACCACTGTACATGACTTGCAAATATGGGTGCGCTGGAATGAGGCAAAACATTAAAATATTGGCTAACATGTATTAAAAACACCAATACACTGTATACAATCACAGACACATCAGCTAAAAATTAGTCCACAACAAAATAATCTTTGAATGTTCATTCCTTTATTTTAGAAAAGCAAAAAATGAATGAAAGTTGACATATATTAGCATGAATTTGGAAGGATGCCAAATTTGACCAAGTTGCATTTGATTTGAGCTGATGTGTCCGGAAGCATGTCTACATAAGACTGAAACATTTAAAACTTGTATCACACGACAACTATACCTCTAGGATCAAGCCTTGACAGATCTATAAGGGCACCTGGAATAGATAGTCATGCATGTACATATTACAAATAATTATAAGCAGAAAATTGCATTCAGAACATGGATTTCATATTCTCTGTTAGCAAAATGTAAAAATGCCATTTTTACATCAATGCCATGCTATAGCATGTAAACAAAGTGCATAAACACTGTACAATATTTCTTAAAATAATCTTGTACTATGTGTATTTAAAATGATATGGATTCATCGTACAACAGCAATGAACCAACATTTTTAGATTTCAAGGGATTTTGATTTTTGTAAAATCAAAATTAGAGTTAGCATTTAGATTGGGCTACGTTGACGTAACCAGCAGTGTTGAAGCAACAGACTATTGCAATAAACAAATCCTGTGCTAGCGAAGGGTAGGTTTACCTGCAATTAACACTATAATATAATTTAATAATACAAGAAATAGACCTTATGGTATTTTCATTTAATTTCATAAACAGAATTTATAAATCCTATTACTGTTTACATCATTGAAATGTTGCCGTTTGGATCTCGGCCTCCATGGATCGCTAGCCAACAGGGCCAACTCACTTTTTTTTACCTCGGAAAAAGCATTGTAAAATATAACAGCCCCACCCCTTCCTTTTTGGAAAGTGAAAATAATTGAAAAAGAAATTATTGATCACCCAAAACACCTCAGAGTTTATTTCTGGGAATCTCAAAAACAATAATTTCCTGAACCCTCATCATAGGGTAGTGTTGTCTCTCGATCAGTCTCCTTTCAAACCCCCCTTCTTACAGATATCTCTGGATCCGCCCATACGTAAGATTACAAATTATTAGTGACAAATTATATACAGTACTATCAAAATCGGATTCTAAATGTTGAAAATTAACTAGACTAAGAATAGCTGCAACAGTTCAGTACTCCCACCCTGGGTCTTTCAGGGCCCCTCACTTTAATAAATAGCAACACTATAATAAAATGCTGAAAGGTCCACTGTTTAATCTCAGATACTCCAAGTATGGAAATGCACGCCATTGACATTGTGTCGGGATTCAATATTTCAACACTAATTGTCATCATCAGTTCCAGGTGATGACATAATTAAAAGTCAAAATATTGAATCCCGACACGATGGTGTGCATTTCGATACTTGGAATATGTACCATACTATCTTATAATAAAATGCAGTGCAACTGGTGCGGTGGACATTTTTCAGCACAGGCAATTGTTGGTGATAATTATTGATGCACATTTTGTTCTAAGTTTTGCTGTTGTTAATTAACAAGTGAGGTAAATTAATAAAAAAAGAACAAAAAAGACCCAGGCTGGAACAAGCCAGGCTAAAATGACCCGGCCCATTCAGCATTCATTATAACTCAGCAGAGATGAATGGGTATGGGCCGACAGCAGAGCCTAGCCAGGCCCTAATTAAAGTAAAAAAATTACAACCAACCTTCAGAAGGAGATGAGCTGATTAAGGCAGGACTAGGCCTAGGAATTGATGGAGCTGGTGAAACTTCTTCCACCACTGCAGGCTCTGGTTCCTCCTCTGGCTGAGTTAGTGATTCTTCTACTACTGGTAAAGGTGTTGGAAAAGCAACATCGTTTGAATTACTGGCGGGAACTGGGATATCCTCGACCTCAGGCTCCTCTTCCTGCGGAGGCACTACTGGTTCCACTGGTTCTCCTGAGCTTCCAAATCCTCCAAGCAAATCCTCAACAGGGGCGTCATCTTGATGAGACGTTTCTGTGAACTGTGGCTGTGGGTCTGATGATGAGTCTGCTGGGGCTGAAATGGTTTCTTCAAAAGGTCTACTACTACTATCAGTTGTCGGGCTTGAGTCAAATGACACTAAATCAGAAGAATATGCAGCTGGTGGCTCATCTGATGGTGTTGCTGAGTAAAGATCTTCTTCGGCTGTGTCACTTGGTTTAGGCTGCATATCAGCAGAGTCAGCAGGGTTGTCTACTCGCACGAAATCGTCTGAAAGTAAATCTTGTTGTTGGTTAGCCTCAGCTTCAAATTTATAGTGCTGAAATTCTTCCATAGTAAATCGACTGTATACGCTGTATAATATATATGCTTGTTAACTATTCAAAGAAACACAATCTTTTCTTTTTATATTATAGAATTTCAGTTTTAACCAACGCGACAAATTTTTGGGGTTGCACACAAGTTCAAAATACTACTTCCGTCCGCACCTGAAAAGAATGACGTAATACATCTAACCTTTCACCTAAGAGCTACTGTACATGTTCAATTATTTACTTGGTAGGCATAGTAAATGGTATTAATATTGCTGGGCATTTATAGTTGATTATTATTCAATTAGGGTATAAATTAGTTAATTACACATCTATATCAAGTATTATTTCACAGAGACGGGATAAATATAGATGTTAAAACGTTAGAAGTTTGGTACGGTGTAAAGTTTTTAATTTGTAGTCTACTCAATTTTCCTCTTTAAAAAGTTTTGAACTTTAAAGGATTATATAACAACGTTTATTAATAACGTTTCAGTTTGGTGTTAAAAACGTTATTTTGTAGAACCATAAGTACGTACTTATAACCTAATTTCATAACCTCATAAGACTCTGCGTTCCTACAACGCGTATGTTAAGAACCGTGTGTTTGCCGGGCTGGGTTACTGTAGGACCTATTCGTATGTAACTTGGCATTTTATTTAAAGGCTACTCTTCTTGATCTATTTCTTGATTAGTAATTTAGTAAAGAAAGTTTTATTGATGTTGCTTTTCTATTTCTTGTCTATAATTTAGTAAAAAAAATGATTATTTTATTTATTAGTAACAGATCATCAGACAGACCTCAACGGCAAGCTGAGTCACATCTGTCGATAGAGGGTGCTTTTCATCTTTGACAGTAGAATTTTGAAGTTACTGTGTATCCCTTTTGACGCACGGTTACCGTACATTGGTAACTAGAAATGTTAGTACCGTAGGACTAATGGCTATAGATGAAAATTATTTTTATCATACCTATACGGAATGAAAATAATTATGGTTGAAACCCTGCTGGGTCAGAATGCGTTCAGTTATTGGTTTTAGTGTACTTAGTCCCGATAGTAAAACATGTCCTGGTAGGCAAAGAGAGAGGCCAAACATTTTAGAATGGTTTTTCATGGTCACTCCAAGGAAGAAACAATTAAGTTTTAGTGATGATCGATCCGGAGTAGGGTGTGGATATAAGGGTCGACTCTTTAAATAAAATCGCCAGACCAGATATCCGATCAACTGATCTGAATTAAACTTTCTGTAAGGGTTACCCAAGTTAGGCCCTACTTGGTAGAAGTGATTAAATGTTGGTGATGATCCCGACGTGTGGATTTGTATAAGTAATTAACGGTGCTAACGTCCCAGACCCAAATATCGCAAAAACTGATCAATGGATCTCTGAATTAATTAAACTTCCTAGAATGGTTTGTCATGTTCCAAGGAAGAATTTAATACATTTTGGTGACGATTCGGACAAGGCGTGGATAGAGGACCATTTAACTTTACTGACCTAGATATCTAAAAAAAAAAAAGTTGGTGGTGGGGGGGGGGGGAGTGGCGGTGGCAAAATAAGTTCTTGTATAATCACACAGAATTTTAAGTTAGTCCCTAGAAATACTACAATAAAATACAAAATAGATGTGACAAATAATCGTTTGTTAAATTATGATAATGTTTTATTATGTTGAACTTATTATTATTACTATTATTATTATCATCTCTATAATAATAATTATTATTATTATTATTGTTATTTTTACTATAATAATAGAAATAATATTAATAATAATAATAGTGATAATAGTAATAATAATAATAATAATAGATATTATTATTATTATTATTATTATTATTATTATTATTATTATTATTATTATTATTATTATGCTCTGTCTGTGGCTCTAGAACTACCAATACCCTACATTTTTAATAATTCAAAATTTAAGCTATATAACTTTTTGCTACTCACATTAAAAATTATATCCATACCTTACTCTAAAATGGCTTCTAAATGCTTCAAGAAGAACATTGGTCGTATGACCACTCGACAAACACAGCCATAATCCTCTAACCATTTACAATTGAGTGTCAATTACATATTATTCTATTAAGAATATTGCGATTGGTTATACTGCCCTACAACTGTCCTACATTTTGTTACAAAGTGCAGGTTTACCATTTCTTTAGTTTTTATCGCCATATGATCACATACCAATGTTGATGATATTAGTCTATAATTGGTAATATTAAATTATTTGTATCCACGTTGTATTTCCGTGTAATTTTAAATATAGACCCTGGTTTTATATTTATTTTAACATACGCTTTGAATTAGTACCGATAGCACTCGTGTAAGTAAGACGGCATGTTTCCATAAAACACCAGCAACGTGCTGAATTACAGTTGCTGTGACAACAACCACGCTGAGACGATGTTATAACTCATTATTAGAGTGCAACTAGACTTGATCATAGCGCTTCTTTGCTCTTGATCGATAAAACTCAGGCAACAGAGTAATTACATCAACATTAATAGCGCTGTCAGTGGAATGAATACGCACACTGCTACTGTTACACCACAGTCGAACATCATGCCTCAATTGCATTCGATGCTAGCAATCAATTGAGCATTTATCCCTCCATGGCATAAAGTTCTAGGAAACTGTGTATACGTCTAATTTAACCAGACTTTGCAGAAACTGTGAGTATTACCGAATTATTGTAAAAAACAAATTAATTTTTTTAATAAACCCTTTAGTGGCTGTTTTCATCGATGTTAGTTTTTAAATGAATAATAAAAACAAAAGTTGATACAAACAAGACGTTGTAATAGTAAAAAAATGATTACAAGAATTCTCGTCTTCAGTTTTAAAAATAGCTGGGTATATATAGGCTTATTCGATAAAAGGACTATAATAGTCAGTGGCGTTTCCGATTTAAAAGGTAGGAAAATTGTGACGAGGCCACCGTTTCATAATCGGAGGCAAATAAATGTAAAATCAAAACGGAGACACCGGTATCTGTGCCACCTCTACACTCTCAGGACCCACCTCTGGGCATTCATAATGTTTTTGATTTAAAGCACCAGTAATTTCTATACAAATTTAAGGCTACACATTATTTCTTATGCTTATTTAGTTATTTTTTTATGTGTATATTTTAATACCTTATTATTTTAAAGCGTAAATTTAATTATTTTTTTTATAGTCAACATTTTCGTTAACTGTAATTTGTCAGCCTTTTGACTGTTTAAATTTGCAATAGTTAATATAAAGTCCTTTATTATTGATGCAAATTTGTGTAGCAGTGAGAACAAACCACGATCCGTGAGTGCCACTGTCACAAAGGTGTAATAAATTTAAAAAAAAGATAAAATAACGGTATCCTTTAAAGATGCTTAATGAATGTCATTCACTCTTAATATGCAAACTGGGTATAAATTATGCAATTATATGGTAACGATATGGTAATGATATTCTCTCAATTAATCACTAATAGTACTGTACAGTATTAAATATAAACGTCTTGTTTGTATCAACTTTTTAAAGTTTAAAACCGAAGTGGCAAAATGTGAACAGGAAAAAATGTTTAAATTAATAAATAATCTTACTTCTAAAAATCATAAGAAGATCTTACCTTTACATGAGTCTTCCGAAGATCTTGCTTGCCGATTCTCTGAGTTCTTTCGCAACAAGACTCTCAAGGTTAAGATTGAACTTGACAACGACTCAGATAGTGCTAATTATATGCAGGAGGAACGTGCTGACGTACTCCCATTCAGAACATTCTCCAACGTGTCGCAAGATAATCTACGAAAGATAATTATGACCTCAAATCGACCTCTTGTCCTTTGGACCCCTCTTGGGTTCTGGAAGAATGCATCGATGAACTCCTTCCAACCATCTGTGACATCACCAATAGATCACTCTCATCTGGTATAGTTCCAAACACCTTCAAAGAAGCACGTTTAATGCCACTTATAAAGAAATCTTCTCTAGACCCGGAGAGCTTAAAGAACTATCGTCCGATTTCCAACTTATCCTTTATCTCAAAGGTTCTGATCAACTGACAGACCGTGTCAAATAATCTGCACAGTAAGAGACAATCAGCCTACCGTAAACACCATTCAACTGAGACCGCTCTGATACGTGTCACAAATGATCTACTTCGTGCGGTAGATGTGCACTGCGAAGCAGTACTTGTGCTGCTTGATATAACCGCAGCATTCGACACTATAAACCATAAGATACGGTACTATTGCAAAGGCTTGCAAATCGATATGGAGTTGACGGTACCGTTCTCAAATGGTTTCAATCTTTCATGTTAAACCGCACTCAATCTGTCACCATTAACAACTCTGAATCAAATTCATATCCCGTAAGCGATGGTGTACCACATTGGTCAGTATTGGGCCCTCTGTGTTTTACATTGCATACATCACCATTTGAAGATATTATTGATGCCCATGATGGAATTGAGTTGATGGTATATGCCGACGACACGCTATATGGTTTTCAACCCGTCTAACACATCTTGCACAATTACACAACTTGAATCCTGTATACAAGATGTCAAGAAATGGATGGTCATTAATAAACTGAAACTGAACGTTAATAAAACTGGAATTCTTCACATAAGGTCCAGGTTCTTGCGTCGCACTAAGAAAATCGATCACATTCAAGTCGGATCAGATCTTGTTCATACAGTTTCATCAGCACGCAATCTCGGTATTACAATAGACAAGCTCAGTATGTCATCTCATATTAAAGTCAGGCTCCGGAGGAAAAAATTTTTTTGATATGTTGTCGAACTGATTTTTCTAAGACAGAAAAAAGTTGATTTGACGAAAAACTGGGGAACGGTGAACGAGATACAGATTTTTGAATATTTAAAAAATGGGGGGAAAAGGGGCGTAACTGCCCATTTTTACACCTTATTCTCCCAGTTGTTAAATATTAAAAAATCTGTATCTCATTCACCGTTCCCCAGTTTTTCGTCAAACAACTTTTTTCTGTCTTAGAAAAATCAGTTCTACAACATATCAAAAAATTTTTTTCCTCCGGAGCCTGACT
>NW_022703366.1:817220-830442 GCF_011630105.1 Anneissia japonica | reverse complement strand
GAAAAAAGTTATTTGACGAAAAACTGGGGAACGGTGAACGAGATACAGATTTTTGAATATTTAAAAAATGGGGGGAAAAGGGGCGTAACCGCCCATTTTTACACCTTTTTCCCCCAGTTTTTAAATATTCAAAAATCTGTATCTCATTCACCGTTGCTCAGTTTTTCGTCAAACAACTTTTTTCTGTCTCAGAAAAATCAGTTCTACAAAATATCAAATTTTTTTTCCTCCGGAGCCTTACTTTAACAGTATCTGTAAGGCTGCTAACTTTGCCCTCAGAAAAATAGGTCAAGCGCGCAAGTATCTCGACAGAGCATCCGCCGAAAAGCTCATTCATGCATTTGTCAGCACTCGCCTCGACTCCTGCAACAGCCTTTTATACGGTTTACCTGACTACGAGATTGCCAAACTGCAGCAAGTTCAAAATACCGCAGCAAGGATCGTCACTCTGACAAAAAAGCGACACAGCATAACACCGGTGTTAAAAGACCTTCATTGGCTGCCTGTGTATAAGCGCATCACATAAAAGCATTGAATGGAATTGCTCCAGGTTACATCCGTGAGTTAATTTCAGAATACACCCATTCGCTTTCGCTGAGGTCAGCTGGTAACTACCTACTGTCAGTACCTAAAACATCCACTGCGTATGGAAGGAGGTCTTTTGCTGCGGCAGCACCGGCAGTCTGGAATAACTTACCAATCCATATTAAATGTTCTCCATCAGTCAGTATATTCAAGTCACAACTGAAAGCTCACCTGTTTCTTAATTAAATTTGTTATTATTGTAATTATTGTTATTATTATTGTTGTTATTATTATTTAAGTGCCCTATCTTGAAAACCCGGCCCCGAAACCTTGACTCAGAAATACTGGGTTCGTGTCCGGTGGGGGATAGTTTTTACCATATTGTAGTTAAGTGAACAAAGTTAAGGTCAATCTTGAAATTAAATTAAATTAAATTAACTTAAATTAAGAATTGTAAAGCGCCTAGAGGTATCTGTGATCTGTTAGGCGCTATATAAATACGGTATTATTATTATTATTATTATTATTATATAGGCTAGGGCTAACTATTGAAACATAAGTATCTTTAAAAAAATTCTTGTAATACGTGATGTGTGGAGATGCGGCTTGGTGCTTGAGATGCTTGCCTTCCAATCTTAGGTTCCTGGTTCAAAGCCTGTGACAGCACATGATAGTTTCTTGCGACTAAATCACATCCCTATCCCACTCCTAAGTAGCCCCGTAATGAGACTTACGGTAGGTCATAATGTTATAATAACGTTACACTTTGGTATATATAAAACGTTTTTAGAACCATAAGTACGGTACGTTTTTATAAAACGCACTTTCACAAAAAATAACATTGTAGCCTTGCTGCCACTTTTTTTTAATGTAATTTTCTGACATACTTTAACAACCGTTCGAGAACATAATAACGTTGAACGATTTCATTGGTTCGAGTATGGTTTATGTGAGTACCAATACAATATTTGGTCCTTTATAACTTTACTTGTTAAATTAAATTTACTTGTTTACTTATAAATAATAAATAAATAATAAGCAATTTAGGTGCAATACCTACAATATATTTTATGATTTTTATTATTATTTATTTTTAATTAAAAGTTAAAGTTTCATGGTGCTTATTCCAGTGTTAGGCCTATACATTTGGGTTGAAACACTTTTGTGGCATTTCTGATTTGAGCAATAAATACCATGAACGAATGAAGACTTGTGTACTATATTTAGGCATCGTACTGAAATAATGGAGTAGCGTGACATTGTACAGTCAATTTTTTACCTGACTTGCTTGCTATGCAAGGGTAAAATCATCGTAAGACGTTCTGGTCATTAGTCCCTCGTTGACACTACTTAAATCCTCTTACGCGTACAATTATCTATAACTTATATGAACCAGACGCTGGTTTTTAATGCATTATCCGTAGAAAACCGTGACTGCCGCATACACAATGCATGGTCTCAGACAAACTCATCTTACACAGGCTCAAACTATTTTTTATCTCCCAAATTCAGCTTCATTGAGGCTAAAATGATGTGTGCCACTCTGTAAAACACCATTTAAAATTCGTTTATGAAGTTCTTAATACAATACCGATACATCGCATCTGTAATGCTGTCTCTTATACACATCTAGATGTGTTATATATTTATTGATATATACCGTATATATATATATATATATATATACATATTAATATAAAAATATATATATATATATATATATATTAATATAAAAATTTAGGTGCTGCATATGCAAATATATACGTAAATGAAATACAAAGATATAGTCTGTAATTAGCCAAAATGTATTGAAGATATAAGAATAACGAGATTTTTAGGTCGTAGGCGACGAACCTGTTCAAAATATATTCGTACGATATAGTACGATTGGTTTTAGAGGCATAGATCCCCTATTTTTCCGTTTTGGTGGAAATGTTTGGATGTTTATTGTTTTGGCTTAATTACGTTTTAGTTTATTGACGTTCTGACCAGCTTGGATTTCTTTCAATACAGGCTTACAATACTTACATTCATTAAACTCTATTGGATCATGGGAGGAAGTTGAGATTTCCCAAGAGTACTTCAGTCAATGAGATGAATCATGGATATTCAGTGTTCTTTTTGTTATTTGTGTAACGTAGATGCACCAGCTTTGTGTTTGCCACCGATATAAATGTGTATACCGGTAATTTACTAAAAAATACTTACGTACTTATTAGTAATGAGCCCTTCAACAAATAACATGTACCGGTATACTTTAGGTAGCTGGTTGATTAGACATTAGAGCCATTTAAAAAAAAATGTAAATGGTTTTTCACTTTAAGTGTATAGCACATATAACAATAGTCTCTATGGACAACAGAAAAAGAAAAATGTAGCCCAAGCTAGAGTCTCTTCATTATCTAAATCATTTTTCTTTGGCTAATCCAGTCTGGTGTGCTTAGAAACAGTATGGATTAAAACACAAGTTGTCTTAGTGTGGTACCGGTAACAATGACAACATGACAAAAAAAGACAAAAAGAATCAGTGCTGCTATACACGATGTTATATATTTATAACATACGGTAATAAAGCTAAAATAATATTAGCCCCAAGCGCAATTGCTTTAAGGGGCTTCACTATGAGTTTCCATACCTATCAGTGTTTTCAACGTTATTTTGAAATATTTTGTACTCTTGACAGACCTTTTTTACGAGAGGTTTTGACGCACACTGAAAAGAAAAATAACCAATCAGAAAATATTTCTGAGTATGATATGTAATTGTTGTTGAGAAGATGTAGACGATATAGCGTTTTCCAAAAACCGAAAGGTCCACTGATTAATCTCAGATAAGAAAGTATAATACATACTCCAAGTATTGAAATAATTAATGTCGAAATATTGAATCCCAACACGATGGCGTGTATTTCAATACTTGGAGTATGTATTATATTTTCTTAGACGATATAGCTTTAGTAAACTAACGATGCACTGGCCTACCTGAAATGTGTCACACATTACGGTATGTATTGTGGTGATACAAAGGCGCAATGGCCTTGGAATATAGATGTGCTGCTTAATAATGATTGAGAACAAAATGTTTATGAATAACACTCTCGCATACATAATTATATTTAAATGGAACGAAATGAATATTATGATCACTGTTCTCGTGACGTTTAATGGTTTATTAAATCGTTTGCTTCGTGTAGGCCTATGTCGTGTCCTACCTTAGCCGCACTAAAATCATTGTCATTTTAATTCAGGTAAGGTTCGAATCACATCCCTACCTCATTTAGGCCCTATATGATGGCGGACGAGCACGATACAAACGGTGATATTCATTGGGAAAAGAAGACGCCTGAAGAACACAAGGAACATGATAATGTTGAAAAGACGGAAACACTTGGCGTTGAAAAACCTGATATGGCTAATGAAGCAATGACAAGCAAAGAAAAGGACACACAAAGCCAAGTGAAGAAGCCTCTCCGTTGGTGCCAGATGGTGGCAGAGCACCCAAGAATTACATTCGGTAATTGCATTATTATTATTATTATTATTATTATTATTATTATTATTATTATTATTATTATTATTATTATTATTATTATTGTTGTTGTTGTTGTTGTTGTTGTTGTTGCTGCTGCTGCTGCTGCTGCTGCTGCTGCTGCTGCTGCTGCTGCTGCTGCTGCTGCTGCTGCTGCTGCTGCTGCTGCTGCTGCTGCTGCTGCTGCTGCTGCTGCTTGTTGTTGTTGTTGTTGTTGTTGTTGTTGTTGTTGTTGTTGTTGTTGTTGTTGTTGTTGTTGTTGTTGTTGTTGTTGTTGTTGTTGTTGTTGTTGTTGTTGTTGTTGTTGTTGTTGTTGTTGTTGTTGTTGTTGTTGTTGTTGTTGTTGTTGTTGTTGTTGTTGTTGTTGTTGTTGTTGTTGTTTTTGTTGTTGTTGTTGTTGTTGTTGTTTTTGTTGTTGTTGTTGTTATTATTATTATTATTATTATCATTATTATTTGCGCCTTATAAATCAACATATTATTATACAATATCGATTTTTTTTCATTTTCAAACGTATTGTTATTATTATTATTATTATTTGTATTATTATTATCATTATCATTATTATTATCATTATTATTATTTAATTTTATTTTTAATTACTATTTTTATTTTTTAAATAATATATTATTATTATAATTGTTATTATTATTATTATTACTATCATTATTATTATTATCATTACTATTATTATCATCATTATAATTATTATTAACATTATCATTATTATTATTATTATTATTTAATGATTTTTTTAAAATTACTATTTTTATTTTTTAAATTATTTTTTATCATTAATATTATCATTATTTAATTTATTACTATTATTTTTATTTTTTGAGATAAAAAAAAAATTGTTTTATGTAAAGTTCCATTTACACATTTGTATTCTTACATTTTTAAATTGTTATCCTATATTATTGATTTGATTCCCTTGCTACCTGCGCAATTCGGGAGTCGACTTGATTGTTCGCCTGTTGGCCTTTTCCGTCACCGACAGCTTTTTTATCTTTCTTTTATGTATATTTGCCAGTCGAATAAATAGAATAAAATATTATTACTAGTCCTATTCGCATCTCTCTGTCAGTATGAAACTAAAGAGCTTGTGAAACTGAACAAAATAACATTTGAAATGCTTACTTATGCCTGGCTTTCTATAGTAAAAGAGAACAAATAAAAACGGTTTTCTTTCTTCGCATCAACAGTCGTTTCTACTGTATATTCTATGCACAGTCATGTAATGGGCTAGAAATTAGAATCAACTAGATGTTGCTTCGATTATTTTGCACCAATGTGTTTAAACTCATTTACCACTGAGCTTTGCCAACCACACCGTTTGCCACTTTTTAAAAAGCTTATACTGTAGCATCTATTTTTCAAAATATCATATAGGTAATCTCTGCTTCATAGGAATTTTGCTTGTTGTCTCTATTGTCAATGTTAATGTTATTGAATTATTACTGCAGTGCACCCACCAATTCGAGTCACCTCTAATTCCGAGACCCCTCTAATTCGAAACGACTTTTTCCAGAGAATCCAAATAACAATCCTCAATCTTTTAACACAAAGCTAGCCCTCTAATTGTTGACTAACCCCGAGACTACCCCAAATTTTCAGATCCCGAAGATGTTCTTGAATTGGAGGGCGTCTTTCATTATTATTTTTGTTATGGCTTTTGTAGTGCTGTTTTTGACATCTGAATTATTATTATTATTATATATATTTTTATCGTTATTTATTCCGTATTTTTCTTTTTGATCTGTGTATTTTATATTGTTTTTTGAGGACACTTTAATATCAGTTCATCACTAATGGTAATCTGCACGGGTTATCCCCATTAAACAAAGTTTAAATAAAAGAATAAATAATTTAATATGCCATATTCTTGTACTGTATTTACAAAGTTTTCTCCTTATCAGCGAGAGCAATTATTTCGTTCCGCGCTTCATTGACAACTTATTTGTTTCTTTAAATTTAATGTGAAGTTTTATTTATTTAATATTTTAGACTTTACACAATATTAACATCGGTACCACATTCCCATGTGACGGTGTAGCAGTGAAAATTTAGAAATCAAATTGAAATAGGTCTCTATTTTTCACAAAACAGACATTGAGAGCAGCCCAGGAGAAACCAGATTGTACAAAACTAATAAACAAACTTTATTTATAAAAGTCAGGATACAAAAATAAACATCGCATATTTTCGGAAGTCGTTGTTTACTATTTTTTAAAATAAATATACAATATGCGTGAACACTACTAAATAAATAAATAAAAACAATATATAAAAAAAATAAATAAGTGTTTACAAATTCAGAAATGTCGAATGCCTTAAAAACCTGAAACAAATAGGAAAATGCTAACAATAGCACAACTCATGAGTGGTTGAAAATATGAGACACCGTAATTTATCATAATTTAACAATTAAAATGCAAAAAGGAAATCCAACATGGCCTTGAGGCGAGAGTACAGCATTATGGATAACAAACGGATGTAAATTATATGTTCGAAATCGTCAAGACTACAATATAATTCTATCTACTGTACTTAATTAGCGGCCACTGTATTGATCTCTGCAAGGGTACCGTACTGATTTGCTAATACAGACTGTAATTGTCGTATCATGACAATAGATAATCAAATAAATGTATAGGCCTAATGGCGATTTGGTAACGTTTTTGTAGTTATTCATAACAGATCAATCATGCAATAATGTTTCAATACAAAAACGATTGTTCTGTGTGCATAATGACAATTAAAAACAAAAGGTACAATATTTTTTTGTAAGACTACCAGACCTTATGGAACGTTGAAACGACAGCCGGATAATAGGCCTAACAATGCTAATAAAAAAAAAACAATAATATAATAATATAAATAATAATAGGGCCTTGTAATAGGAATAATAATAATAACACTCTAAATTACTGTTTTATATCAGCAAAGAAAAATCATGGTTTATTGTCTTATTTCTTTCTGTACACTTAATGAGTTACAATTTCTCAATTAACACGTTTTTCGCTCTCGAATAAGCGCCGCACTGAAGCCTCCCGTCCAAAAATTGTATAAGCCCCGCGGCACTTATTCGAGCATTTACGGTAGGCCTACTCCCTCTTGAAATAGCTCAGGAACCGTAAGTTTGTGAACTCTGGGGTGAACTCTGGGGTGAACGGTTAATGATAGTTTACATTCTTCCCTTAGTGTTTAGTGGGCTTAGCTTTTATCCAAATCAAGTAGGTCAATTACTACACTGAGCTTTTGCAGAAAATCCGAAAGGTTCCTTTATACACTTGCTTAAGACTAATATTCATTTCTTAACTAAAGAAAAAAACATGTCTTTATAATTATGTATTTATTCCTCATACTTCTAGTATACAGCTTTATTTCTATAAAAATAATAAAAATATACTGTAAATGTCTTTATTAAGCACTTCTCTTATATTGATTGAAAGTGTACAATTTCAGGCCTATTATTATTTTTCGTTCATAGGTACTAAAATAACAACAATGATGCGGGGGCGGATCCAGCCCCTTAAGAAAGAGGGGTGTGAATGTGCAAACTGAGGGAGACTCTCTCAGGAAAGAGCCCCTGTAGGGTGCAAGAGGTGAATCTCCCTTAAACCTCTGCCACCTTCATAAATTTGTGTTGGTATCTTCTTTTTACTATTTTCTGTTTGGTAATTTGCTGATACGCTGTACAAAACATTTTTTTTTACAAAAAATAGAGGGGCATATCTCCCCTTACGCCACCCTCTAAATCCGCCACTAATGATGTAACAAGCTTTCTCTTGAATAAACCTGCCTGTTTTGAATTAAAAGTGTTTTCATTGTTTTGCTACATCGCCCTGATGTTAGTTTAAAACATACTTGTATAGAAAATATTGTTTAAGTGCTCGCTTCCCTCGCAACTGATTGAATGTGTACAATAGGCCTATTATTATTTTTCGTTCATATGTCTAATCTTAGATTTTTGTAAATGTCAAAAGGCACATTTACTAAAATAATAACAATTGATGTGATCAACAAGCTTTTTCTTGAATAAACCTGCCTGTTTTGAATTCAAAGTGTTTTCATTGTTTCGCTTCATCATAGCCCTGATGTTAGTTCAAGTCACAATACAATCAATTAGGCCTACATTATTTTAACTTAACAAATGTTTGATAGGATTACTGGGTTATATTTATAGTTGTTTACTTTTTCTGTTGAACGTCTACATTTTTTATTCTATAGGAGTGACACTATCAGGTCATATGGTAATTCTAATGGTCTCTGTACTACTGATCCAAGCTGGCTATGACCTTATACCAATCGACTTTACCTCTGTGCCAATGGACTTGACGGAAGACGATACATTCCTACGTAATTTAGCCTGGAATGACAGAAAATCAATTCCCAATTTCTACGAAAGAGAACGATCGGAAAATGGTGGTTACAGAACCTCCCAGTATGACCAATTGGCCATCCTCTTTTATGAAGAGAAGGGAAACATTTTCACTAAAGAAAACTTTAAGAAAATTGAAAGCGTCGAACAAGCGGTAACGAGCGTTGCTGACTATACTAAGTATTGTTTACTAAACAGCAATGGAAATTGCACGAAACCAAAGTCAATTCTACGATTCTTTGACGGGACATATTCTTCGGTAGACCCTAGTCTTATTGACCCTGACTACGATAATATTCCGCAGATTTTAGAGACTGTTCAGAGTATTCCAACACTTGCAGCTGGACTTCAGTTTTTCCTCGGAAAAAACTACATTATTGATGGATCGCAAGGTGTTGCTACTTCTGATATCACGAGAATTGTGATCCAATTTGGAGGCCCGCTTGCAGATGGTGACATAGATGAGCTACTGCAGGAACATCAAAACAATGCATACACTAGTTTGTTGAAAGGATACTTTGAAAATGGACTTGGTTCCGTGGAGGTGTCCTACCAGTCTGAGTCTTTATTCACGTATGAAATTAACGCCCAAGTTATCAAAGACATTTCCCTGGTGATTGGGAGTTTTGTGTTTATCTACATATTCATGGTGTTTCAGACAGGGTCTTTTTGGATAACATCATTTGCTATTATGAGTGTACTCACATCTTTTCTCGGTGCTAACCTTATTTACAGGGTTATATTTGACTATCGTTATTTTGGTATTTTTCATGTTCTAGCCATTTTTATCATCTTAGGCATTGGGGCAGACGACGTATTTGTGTTTATGGACACATGGAAACAGACGGCACCATTGTCATATCCTACGCTTGCCCATCGACTTTCTAACACATACAGACGAGCTGCATCCGCAATGTTTGTCACCTCCCTGACTACCGGTCTAGCCTTCCTCACAAATTATCTCTCACCATTCCTTTCCATATCTTCATTCGGAATTTTCTCGGCTCTTGTTATATTCGTCAACTATCTATCTGTAATCATTTTCTTTCCGACTGTTGTGATAACGTATCACCTTTGGTGGGAGAAATATTGCTGTTGTTGCTGCAATCACCGGGATTTAGCGGTGCAAGAGGCAACAAGCGAAGAGAACCTTGTGGACGCGGAGATTAAAAAACAAAACATAATTGTGAGATTTCTAGGTGGTCACTATGCAGATTTTTTAATGCACAAGGTGTTTCGTTGGGTTATTGGTCTCCATACGCTACAAATTTAATATATGTTTACTGAGAGCGACTGCTATTTAATACCAATGATTGACTTCTGTCTCTTATACACATCTAGATGTGTATAAGAGACAGGCCTATAAATAAGCCTATATATAATATTAAAATATAGCATAGCGGCCTATCTATTTTGCGATCCAGTATTGAAGTAATTGATTCCATAATTATTATTTATATTTTGAGATATAACAATTCTTAAATTCATTGTGACAGACTAAAATCTGTATAGTGACACTGTGATTATCTGGTTTCTTCATTTTCCAAAACAGATTGTTTTGTTGAAGGATACTCATGTCTTTGAAATAAACAAATACCGAAGTCAGAATTTATTCGTACCGAGTGACGAGGACGACAATGCATTGGTGTATTTGGTATGGGGACTGAAAAACCAAGACCTAAGTTCATGTCACTTTACTAATGCCACGTGTGTCGGCAGGTTGATTCAAGATACCAAGTTCGATTTGAGTCCAACGGAAAACCAGCAAGAATTTTGGGTAATATTTCATTTATTTTGTATTGTCTAAGCATGTAAAAATGCAATATTGGTAACATCAGTTCGTGTAGTATGGTGCCCGTGTCATAGGGGTTTCTTCATCTTAATTAGTTCTTTCAATCATCCAGATCGTATACTGTGTCTCTTTTGTCTCTTCCTTTTCTCTACAAGTAGGATGGAGGCTATCAGGACGTGTTTGTTGACGCAATTTGGGGTCGTCAAGCTCGAATTTAAATTATTTCTGGCCATGAATTCAAGATAGATTTATTGAATTCACTTTAACAACAGTGGTATTATAAGCCTATGTCCAGAAAATGGTACAAAACATCTTAGGTGGCATTAATCTGAATGCTAATCTGAGAAAAGTGATCATCGCCACACTAGGGACCAACTATTTAGGTTCCTTATTCCACTCTCTCAATTTGAGGAAAAGATGGCTAGTTGTCAACATTATTATATACAGTATTGTATGACAAATTATGCGTGATTTCCCCATATTTATTATAAATTATGCGCATGTATTTGTAACATAAAACTGAATGTAGTTGGGCTACCGGTACCTCAAAAAAGTGCTTTTTCTGACTGGTATAACAGCCAACAGCCGACTCACCAGTGGTTGCTTAGAACAACATACCATGTTGTACTATTCGAAGCTCCATAGCAATACCTTTTGACAATAGAAGGTCTACTTCATTACATGGTCTAATTGATCGGTGGAGTATGCAAATTGGGTTTGAACGTCAAATAATATTACCATGGGTAATATGAGTATCAGACAATTGATTTTATTAGTGAGCTAACAATTGAATCGGTATTGTACGATTTATTGACTTCGAATACATGTTTTCTGCAATTTCACTGTTACTTCATGTTGATAATTATTACCGACGTCCTACTTGGGATGTGGACGTGTGAAAAGAATACTAATTAGATTTCACGGCATACAACCACTATGCCTGTGAACATTTGTTATACATATATAAGTATATGTAATTAGGTGATACGATTTATCTGTGTTAAAAATACACTAATTGCTCTCAAAATATTATCCTAATTTCAGAATTACGTGAAATAAGGTAAAAGAACGAGAGAAAATATAATTGGATATCAATAATATTATATAGGGGCCTATCAGAGAGAGAGAGAGAGAGAGAGAGAGAGAGAGAGCAGTTTAGCTCAGTCGGCTAATCTGGTGGTAGCCACTGTGTGTGCGCTGACCCGTGGAGGTCCCTAGGACCTCTTCCCAACGCTTCCTCTCCTTGTGTTTCAGCTGGAGAGCTGAAATACAAGTTACAATAGCGCATCTCTTCATGAGACGTTTAAGCCGTTGGTCCCATGTGCATTTTATGGCCCATGTGCACGTTAAAGAACGAAGTACACTCTTCGGAAACGAGTAGGGGATTGTCTCCCGGTGTACTGCCCAATCACCACCAGAAGGACCACACTGGAACTAAGTCTTATCCTGGTGTTTAAACCGAATAAATCCAAATCCAATCAACATTTTCACTTCATTGCACCTTTTCACTAATTGACTACACTTGTTTATTGGCTTTCCTCGTTTATAATTTCATTATATCTCATAAAACTTTCTTTTGTTGTAAATAGCAGTTTTTTGACGCAACCGGATTTGCCGGTGTGTCGCATTGCTGTTTTACCCTGTGATATACCAACATTATTTGCCGGAATAAACTGACCGGTTATAAAGTATACATACAAATATCTTAGGGATTTAGTCGTGGGTGTTAGATCAGACAACAGCTGTAGAAACATGATATAATATTGTATTGGATTTTCTTTTAAATTTTTTTAGAAAATTTTCAGAAATTTCGAGTACAAATTACACTATCTTAGATCACGACCCAACCCTGTGCTTGTCACCATTATAAGATGGTTAGTATGAAGCTCTGGATCCGTCGACCTGTCTCTTATACACATCTAGATGTGTATAAGAGACAGGCCCACACCCGTGCTATAGTCAATGATGGACTCTGGGTTTATTTTTTATTTATTTATTTTATGTTAGCATTGCATCACACTCTTCCACAATTTGAAATTTATTGACAGAGAATACTGTTAGGTCAACATGTTCATTATGGTTTGAAGTGAAGAATTCTACCGTGTTTATACAAATCCGACAGTAAAACTGGTCATTGTTGATTTCCTTGGTATTTCTGTTTTCCGTCAAGAATCATTAACTGTGGCATTGATCATATTGGTACTAGGCTAAAGTGAACGCCATGGTTTTTTTTTAATTTAATTTTATTTTTTTTGGTTATTCTATGGGGTCAGTGGCGGATTTAAGGAGGAGGGCAGCCGGCTCGCCCCACTCCCACTAAATTTTTCAAAAATGGAGGAAAAAAGAAAAATTATGTCAAATTTTTAAAGATTGAGAGTGCCATTTTTGGCCACTAATAGGTGCCATACTATACCGGTAAGTCCTTCCCTTGCCCCTTATATTTCATATCCCTGGAGGTGTTTGTTAATTTTCGCTTATATAACTACATCTTTTTTTATCCTCTATATATACGTTTCTAACGTCACAATCGGTACATTTTCAGGATTTATGTGAAAGTATAAAAGGGTTGGAAAGCGAAAGAGCCGAGGAGCTGGCTATCAAAACAGATAGCCTAACTGGAAATTTAAGCATAACCTGTTTCATTGATGAGATGAAGAAATATTACGAGGTAAGCTTGAAAATAAATTAGGCTTTTTATTCGATGTCATTAGCTGGTAATTATGTCGGAAAACGCCAATAAATCAAGTGACATGAATGACCTTGTGTGAAGCAATCAACAGAATTCATAAATATAATGATTGACTTATGGATAAGATGGTTACATCGAGGCGTCGTAAAATCGATTAGAGTTCTGAAAAGATGGTACGTCCTTTTTTGATAGATAGGCCTATATAAATAGATAGGCCTACATGAAAAGATAAATATAAATATTAATCTCTCCTCCTTGTGAGTCGGTAAAGCATACGATTAACGGTAATCGGAGGGTGTTGAGT
>NW_022703366.1:746263-817023 GCF_011630105.1 Anneissia japonica | reverse complement strand
TAATGACGATATATTGTATTGATTTTACTTGCGAGGTCTTTGTTAACACAAATAAACAACAATAAAAGAACTACTCAAACGAATATTTTTATTCTATAAACAAGTGCATATTAATTATTGATTTCAGAGCAGCAACATCGAACTATCGTTTCCGTTGGCAGATGCCGAAGTGGACCAGTTCATGAGAAACAACAGTGACATCTACAACATGTCCCTAGTTCCCACAGACTTTAGGAACTTCTTTGAAGTGGGCCTAGCCTATTGGCTGACAAGTGGTCATATGTCTTCTCCTGGTCCCCAGTTTTATGAATTCAAAGAGTACATTGGGGAACAAATTGATGACAACACATTTGATCTGTTGACCAACGCCTCATATAACGGTGTGTATAATAGACCTTTCCGGAGTGTCAATCAAACTAACTACTGACTAATCAGAACAGCGCTAGGAATACGCGCGCGTCTGACAAACACACGTGTTGTCCCACAAACGCACGTGTTCGCGTATGTGTTAACACTGTCGTCTTGTGGGACCTTGGCAACAATATCCAAGGGGCGGGGCTTACCGGAAAGGTCCATTATTGAAAGGGCTATCCAATGCTCTTTCTTACCCCAAGTTTTTTTTTATTTAAAAATGTTATTATTTTTACTTTCTCTTATAAATCAATTTATATTATATAATAGGCCTACTATTTCTATGTTCCTGTCATGATTGTTGTCCCTTTCGATTTAGTTATTTATTCTCTAATTAGATTGTAATGTACAAATATAACATCTAAATGAACAGGGATAAAATGAAGATTATCAAACTAGGGAATAAAAATCACGAATCTAATTGGTTTTTTTTTCTACTGCCAATAAATTTTGATGTTTATGGTAGTTTTTTAAATTATATTTTTTAACAAGATGTCTTTTGTCACCCATTCTGTGCGTGTTTTAAAATTCCTTGCTGGTTTGAACCATTCAATTCAACATTGTTGAATTGCCTTGGTTTGAACAAGCTAATGTTGCATGTGCGTGTCTGTGTTCCGCATGAAAAAAAAGGAACGAAGAATTGTCATTGATTTTTCGGTTTTATTTATTTTTTAATGGCTAATAAAAGAAATACGATGAAATGAATAGGGGCCTATCTGAAGTAATGTGGCAATAAACGTAAGGTAACTGCTAAATTATTAAAATTTGTAAGAAGCTGTAACCAAGACGAATCAAATCAATCGGTACCGGAAATTACATACGAAAGTAATCTGATACCAACAAATATTGATAACATCAATTATGCAAACCTAAAATGTACGATAGATTGATAGATTTTGGCGGGAATAGACAATAAGTCTAAGTTAAATTATGATTACGACAATGAAGACGTTAAATGCAATTGATTTAATTCGGCGGACTACCAATCTTTATTAAAGACGTTGGTTATGACTGTACTGTTGATGATAAGGATGTTGTTCAGAATAATAGCGTAGGCCTATTATAATGAGTATTATTATGAACGGTTATTACGAGGCCTCGCGGCACAGCAACGTTTTGCCATTAGATACAGTAGGAATGATCTTTAGCAGGCTTTGGTCTCTAATTGAAATAAAAAAAGATACAAGACATTTGTTAATATTGGATCACAGAAAAGTGGTCTTTAATTCGGAGACTTTATTTATTTTACATTCATAATCAGAGAAAAGTGGAACACATCTTGCATATGCCGCCATCGTTGTTAAGACGACACTGGTGTTTGGTACGGTCGGTCCTACACAGGTTAATCCGATTGCTGAGAGCTGGGAAGATTTCATGAAATCCGAGGTAGGAAAAATATTAAAAAGGAAATCAGAGAGCAATAATAAAGGTGTTCGTAATAAGCCCTCTATATCCTACCTCAACCACGTATAAATAGCTTCCGGAGCGAGTGTCAATCAAACTTAATAACTGACCAATCAGAAAAGGGTCATGGATACGCGCGTGTCCAAGTTGTTTTTACCGTATAGTTAACCACTATCGTTTGTGGGACTTTTAGCAACAATATCTAAGAGGTGGGGGAGCAGGAAGGTCCATCCTTACATTCCACAATCCGCAAGGTACAACGCACCCATTAATTACATAAGGCCTACAGATTTATGCAATACCAGTCCACCTAGTGCACATTTAGTATATCACTAAATTTGACTTTCACTCAGTTTGGTGATTATTGTTTATAGGTGGCGAAGATGCCTAATGGTTTAAAAGGAGGATTTCAGTGTACTCCGCAAGGAGACAACGGAATGTGGCATTGGATGAAAGTTCAATCGGTATGCGTATTTTTATATTAATATATTTTGTATGAAACGATATTAGACTCGATGTCCGAGTGAACATCACGAACATCGCCACCGCCGTCGTTGTCATCATCATCATCATCATCATAACTTTCCATTGATGAAACTATTGTTGACAAAAACAGAGATAGACAGTACTCGAATAGGAATGTGAAGATCTAATCCCAAGTATCTTCTCTCATCTAATTGACTGAAACGCTCACCCATATAATAGTGGAGCTATGGTTATGGATGGAAAGCTCATAGTTTAACATTTATTTTGTTTTTGAAACAGGAACTTGCAAATTCAGCCGTTAAAGGGATCGTCATTGGATTATGCGTAGCGTTAATTGTTCTTGTGGTAACGACAATAAATGTGGTCGTGGGAACAATGGCTACAATCACCATCAGTTTGATTACGTTGTGTGTTGTCGGAGTTATTCCGTTGGCTGGTTGGCAACTGGGGGTGCGTATGTAATAATAATATTGACTAGTCAGTGTAGTTTTAAGTGTCAATATTTCAATTCATATAATTATCTTATGTTTTATCTTGTCAAGTCCACATTTCTAAGACAGTCGACAATGTACTGTACTGAATATAAAATTTAATTTTTAGTAAGGATTGGTGACTAATTTTCTGTAATTTTGAAGACATCTTTTTTCTTTTTAAAATAATATTTTAGCCATTGGAGTCGCTGAATTTATCGTTGGTAGTTGGACTAGCTGTAGATTATGTTGTACATCTAGCTGAGGGATACCATGTGTCCGTGAAACAAGATCGATGTGGCAGGACTCGTGAAATGGTCCGGCGCGTTGGAGTGTCAGTGTTATCTGGTGCATTTACAACACTTGGGGCATCATTCTTCATGCTGTTTGCAAAGATTACATTTTTTAAGCAGTTTGGCATTTTTATGTTTTGCACTATTGGGTTTTCAATGGTCTTCTCGCTTGGGTTATTTTCCACAATGATGGGATTGATCGGGCCTGAAGATGAGTTTGGTTCACTATCTCCGCCTCTCCGATGGTGCAAAGCTAAATGTTCAAAACAACATGTTCAACCTGTTATTGATTAGCTCAATAATAGAATTTACGAGGTTGGAGGAAGCAAGTAAAGAGGGTAAGGGTCGCTGCAAACCAATTTTTTGAGTTGCATGAACCTCATCTAAGGATCTATAAGCATTATTTCTATAAGCCTAACAGAGAAGAATTAAAATTATTAAATTTAAATATTGGGCAACAAATGGGATTATGTTTGTGACAGGTAAGATAGTGTCATACGATGTGGTGTTGGATCAGGTTGCCTCGCATTATATTATTCTATAATGGTTAGTTATAAAATGACTTTACCAGTAAAATTTAGTTTAATTATAAGAGTGTTCATAGATTTATGCAGATATATTAGGGTTACTAAAAAAACAAGTGCTACCCAAAATAGGTCTGACTTTACAACTTTTTATTATTCTCATGCTCTTTCTAATTTAATATATTAATACAACTATAATTAATATTTGCCACCTACAAGTGAATATATTAAAGCGATCAATACAAAAAAATGTATGCTATGCTAGGAAAATGAATAGAACAAGTTGACATTTTTTAAAAAGAAAAATATACAAACACAACTGTTTATCTTGGAAGAAATTAATCTGGTTATCTCAGTCAATAAGAAATTAAAACATATCTATAGAAATGATGACAATGTATACCTCAATGTATTGCCACAGGGCATATTATATTTTATTTGACATACCGAATACATAGATCCAGGTCAACCGATGTTGTGGTATACAAAACAAATATTTACTGGGATTTTAATCGGATCATATTTCAAATTCCCTAAGAATTGTGTTTATAATATTTTGATTCATTGAAAGCCATCTGATAACATTTTTGAATATGCAATTCATATAAGGAACACCTTGATAGTTATAAACTGTGCAATTGTTTGTAGGAATGAGATGCAATGTATGTTAAAATGTTTAAAAAAATATATTTATACGTTTATTTTATGATAATTTATTAGAATTTAACTAATTACCATTGCCTTCGTGTGTATTTTGAATAGAGTGGATTTAAAAACGGATGCATGTACATTGTCTAAAGCCTGTTTTCCACTCTAGGCGTATTTTATTCATGCGAATCGAAAGCGTTGATTATGTGCATGAGCATTCACATTTCTATCAGAGTTTTCACTTTAGCGAAAATGGTAGTTCAAACTGTTTCTACTTTTTGCGAAGCGAAAAATGTGGAACCAAACCGAACCGACGCCTTCGATTAGTGCAAATAAATTCGCCTAGTGGAAGACAGGGTTTACACCTACAGTGAATTGGCATAAAATTCAATGCTTGAATTTCTATGTTTAAATTAAATAAAATGGACTGATTGTAAATAAAGTATGTTTGACATTCCACTATAGTATCTGTGAGTAGGCCTATGGTAGTTAAAACTATCAAATATTATCTATTATATTTTATAAAATTGTAGAATACTACTACTAATACACATCCAAGTAACACAAACTTGTAATCACAAACTTTTAATTTACCCAATCATACTGGAGGCCTAGTGATCAGGGAAGCCTATTTCAGAAGTGAACCTAGGATTGTGGGATTGAAAGGCAAGCATCTAAACCACCATGCTACAGCTATATATATATATGGTACAAAAGTGAGGCGTTATCAAGGTTGGTGATTGGTATTGTATAAATTTAGATGATGGCCAATTTTTCGCACAGCCAATCAGATGAGTGTATACAAGACAACTGTCTAACCTTTCCTTTACTCACATGATGGAGGACGACAACGAGGAATAGTTGCTGTCTCTTATACACATCTAGATGTGTATAAGAGACAGGGGTTTTACTGCATCAAGAAGGTGTAAGTGAATTGCACTACAGACACATTTAATGAAAGTCACTAACCTTATTGAAAACAATGGTGCCTCCATGTCATATTCTGAATGGTCTGTGTGGCCCCCTAGAGTTGAATCCATGTGGTAAAAATTCACAATGCCCGCCTCTGGTTCAAAGTTCATGAAGCCCAATTTGCTTGCAAAGTATTTAGCCAGTGCAGCAAGATCAGCCGGGAACGGAACATGGTCGTCAGCATAATACAGCTTATTCGTCCAGTCATATTGGTAACCAAGGGTAACCCAACGCAATCTTTTAATGAGTTCTCTAAAGGCAAAAATATGGGTTATCTAAGACTGACAATGAAGCTTTTTCTAGTTATGCATAAATTATGAGCCCATAATTTCATTGCTCCAGACATACCATTTACAGGTAAATAATAACAATTTAATAAAATATAAAATGAATAAGATCAAGTTTAAATATCTATAATTAAAATCCTCATAACTTACTCATTTCCCCAAATGCTATGCAATCCTTCAGGTTGTGTATTTTGATCTAAATTGGTTTTGTTTGGTTTTTTTGGAAATTCTTGAACACACTGCTTCACCCAAAACCTTTGATAAGCTGGTAGGAAGGGATTTCTTATAAAAATCAGTCCTAAAAGAAGAAGAAAAACAACAAAGATTAATTTTTTAAAATTTTATATGAAGGAGTAAAACTTGATTTTAATATTGAAACTAATCAAATGTTTGAGTGACAGCTGGTGTCGAGTAACCTTTTAAAAAGTCGGAAGTCTTGAAAACTCAATTCCAAAAGGGTTGTGTATCATGACCAAGTCAAGTTGAACAATGTATTATATTGATTCCAATCAATATATTAAGACTATTTGTATCTTCAGTAGCGGATTCAAGGGGGAAGTCCAGCCAGCCCAGCCATCCCCCACCCTAATTTTCTCAAAATTGTAAAATATTGAGAAAAAAAAAAGATTACATTCAAATTTTTAAGTCTGAGAGTGCCATTTCCGGCCATCTACAGGTGACATAATTGTAAATTTTCTTACCTCAGCCTCAACCATGGTGGGGATGAGGTGCTATAGACCCTTCATCTGTCAATGCCCCTCCCTGGGCCCCCTCTATTACAAATTCCTGGATCTGCCAGTGATCTTACTATATCAACTAAACTTAGATTTTTTCAGTCCCTCTCCTCTTTGCCTAAAGATCCCTTTTAAAAATAATTTGAGGACAGAAAGCAGATGCCATTACAATCAGTGTTACAGCAGGTATCAATGTCACTTACTGTGAAGCATTGGTAACCATTTGTGGTAAAATTAATATGAATTCCTACCTGGACAACCTTTGTGTTTAAAGCACTGCCATTCTGCTGGAGTCTTCAAACCTAGTTTCAAATGGAAGTCATCTGAATCTGAATCCAGTTTAAAGGGTAAAACCTGTTATGAAAAACAAATCCTATAATCAGGAACTAATATCAGTACATCCTTCCCATCACATGACCACGGGAGACTGGGGCTTATCAACAACCACAAGCTATTTACCAAACTGCACCAGCACAATCCGATTATAGTATAATGATGGTTATAATTTAAGGGCTGAATATTTGGAATGAGCTACGAGTCCGTTACCAGTAATGATGCTGAAGAGGAGTCAATTGCTATTCAACCAACTGTAGCCAGTCAACGGCTGATGCGTTTGCATACTCACAAAACCGAAACTTACTGAATGTGAACAGAGATGGGTGGCAAAACTTGCACCATACCCATTTAGTATACATTATGTACCAGGGCCAAAGAGTATTGTTGCAGACCAATTAATTATTTGCAGAGATAGATTTTTTTGGCATTGTATGGAGAAGGACAACTGATTATAAAGAACACTGCAAAAGATGTTGTGGCAATGTCATGCTCGCGCTCCATTAGAAAATATCAAGACCTTGTATCCAATTGAACTTTTTGAGTGCTGAAGACCAAAATAATAAATCTGCTGACGTATTGGTAATCACGGCCCACTTCACAAAACCTGACCAAACATACCACTGAGAGTGCACTCTGACCAAGTTTTCTAGAGTACCAAGGTTGCCAGTGGATGTAGTTTTTCGTAGTATAGGCAATTCTGATCAGTCATTGTCAAAATCACTAGAAGAGGCCATGAAAGCAGCCAACACAGGAAAATCAGGGTCAGCAGGCCAGGCTATATATATATATGGTACAAAAGTGAGGCGTTATCAAGGTTGGTGATTGGTATTGTATAAATTTAGATGATGGCCAATTTTTCGCACAGCCAATCAGATGAGTGTATACAAGACAACTGTCTAACCTTTCCTTTACTCACATGATGGAGGACGACAACGAGGAATAGTTGATCATGGAAGTTCAAAATAATCCAATTCTGTATGCTTCTAACTGCTCATTGTAACATTTAAATATTGTACTGCTGTCTTCTGTAAAAGTTGTGCAGCACACATGTTAGTAGACACGCCACCTTGAAGCAACAGTTCTTTTTTTCACTACCCTACAAGCTCTGGATAGCCTTAATTATATATTTTCTTCCTGTCTTCAAAACTGTGTCCAGCGTAGGGTCTCATAATACGTTTTACAGGAACGACCTCATATCCAAAAATGATATGAGGGACAATGTTTGGTGATCCTGGTAGTGGTTTGTCAGCTGGCAAAGACAGTGCTTGTAGAGCTTTTGTCATCAGTACCACAGAGATAGTACTTCATAAAATGTTGAGCCAGAATTGGGAGGGGCTTGAATCACTAGATGTTTGTTATCTATGGCACCAATGCAGTTTGTGAACTGCCATTGTTTCTGGAATTCCATGTACTGTGGCTTTAAATGACAGCAAATAGCCTTGCAATCCTCAGGTACAATGCCAACAATTGTTGACTTGCCAACTCTATACTAAATATTGTTTTGTATGAATCACCAGTAGCCAAGTATCTGTAAGTAAAAATATATTATGTAATGCTATTTAATGTTTGAGTTACAATAACTAATACCTCATTCAATCAATCCATCCGTTATTTAATACAAACCTTCCTAATTAATTAATTTATTTATTGATTTGTATTTATTTACAAAAATTATCATCATAAAATATAATAATAAAAATATAACACCATAATATATATAAACATATATAAATATAATTATCTTTTTATTGCATCTATGTTTTTGTTCTTTTCACTATAGCACTTCAAAACAACTTTATTTGATCTTTTGAATAAATATTATTGTAACTGAAGTGTTTTGAGTTTGTTCACATTTTTATGTTAGGTCCATTAAGGCCCAATAAAAAAAAAAGTTAGTTTATCATCCCCACCCACGTCACTATCTTGGACCGCATCAATTTTTTTTTTTTTTTTGAATTTTATATATGTGTGTTTTAGGTGTACAAACTCATAAATACCGGCAAAACGAAGCAGGAGATAAAGAAAAAATCGTAGCCGTCGCCGTTCACAAGACGTCTGGAAATACTTAATATTACATTCCAGACGCTGTAATACTCATGACGTTCACATACAAAGCATACTGCCTAGGCTTACTACTACTAGACAGATGCCTACTGTCTAATCCTTGAAATGTCTAGGCCTAGATAGCCTAGGTCTATATGGCTACACACTGGTATGTACACACAGATTGAATATCTTTGTATATTCAAGTATGGTGCAGACATGAACATAGGTCTATATAAAATATGAATGATATGCCATCATGAATGAAGGTGTGTATTTGCTATTGACATCTAGAATCTTGACAAAGGGACCTAGGCCTATTGTGTATATAAAAACATTTCTATATACAAAAAGCTGTGCTCTACTATTTCAGTACAGCTCAGCTGAATCCAACACAGCTCTAGCCTAGTTTTTAATATATGCAGTGTACACATTGATAGAAAAACAACAAATATGATACTTGCATTTCTTCTCTTTTTTGATGTACATCATGACTATCTATGTCATTCTGTTGATTTTTTTAGGTAGTTGCAAAATTTGGAAGGACGGAAAAGGAAACACTCATTGAGATGGATCCTGAAACATTGATCTCCGATGCAACGTGTGCTGGCATGTATGTTTGTTTCTGTGTCGGCGTGGAGCACACAGCTGAAGAAACTAACAGCGAAAATGTACAATGTGCATTTTCTATGCTCATGGAAAGCTCCAGAAACATGAGCTTTGTGCCTGCTGCTACAGAAAATCCATTTAACAACAAAATCAAACTTTCAAACCATATCATTCAGTGGCTAAAGGATAATCTACTAGGATGGTCGATGCAATGTGCTGAATCTGTTGGAAGGGATTTTGTAGACAAACTCACTGATGTTTTATGGTACATTGATGGCCGCAAGGAAACATTGGCATCACGTTCCCATTCCTGATGTGTCTGTACTGCAAAGTTTTTGGAGCTTTCCATATGAAATTTTAACGGGTTTTGTGAATAAAATATAATTATTCAATAACTGTAATGTCTGAGATTCTTACATTTGAGTATGTCAACTATTTTTGATGCATGTACAGTAGAAGCTGTATTAAGATTCCTCAAGCTGCATACTCCTTGTTCCGCCTTTCAATGGATTCATGAGTATTTTACAAGTTTCTGCTGTTTCGAATTTAAATGCCGGCATGGAGAAAAAAAAAAAAAAAAACCCTCCCTCCCTCATCACTTTTCAAATTTATTCGGATGATAAACTAACATTTTTTTATATTTGTCCTAATATATACTCACCTTAGACATATTGCTAACCTTTCCATTGCACTTTATGCTCTTTCTAAAAACGATGTCTAGAATGGTGGTGTAGAATATAATGATAAGAAGAGATCAGCAAAGCATGGTTCAAATTTGTTCCCCCTGAATGGCTATGTACAATGGATGCCTTAATAACAACCTCCTGCGTTAATTAGGTTAAGATTAAGATTGGACCGCACCAAACACAGGAGCTGTCTGCAGACTTCAACATGCACCAACATGAAGAAGTGGTCGCATTGGAATTGCCAGATCCGCTTTCTGTGGTTGCAGAGAAATTCAGCTCCACACAGGAATTTCTTGACAACTTGCCGGTTTATACCATGCTGTTGGCTCGGAATATCGAAGAACTCACACATGGCCAGGCAGAAAACACTGATTGGCTGAAACAGCGACAAGACAGGATCAGTGGCTCATGCACTGTTGACCCGGGTAAGATCGCAAAGTAAGAGCTCAGTTGAAGTAGACTTCTCTTCAATTGTTAATACAATTATGGGCCATACTGTTGTAATGTTCTATAGTGTTAAGATAACCAACACTATATAGGCCAATTCAACTGAACTTTTACCTCACTAACCAATTAGATACCTGTTGAATGTCTCCTTAATTATTGTATATAAAGTCTTTGACAGGACAATGGGCAATTCGTGACGACAAGCCCAAGTGGTCATTTGATTTATAAAATAAGCTCAATTGAGAGACAGCTTGTTATATTATCTGACCAATAGAAACTTCCCAAAATGATGTAATAGTCAAATGATTAGGATAAGGTGATATCTTTCAACCAATCAGAGAAAGTCCACCACACCCCAAGCTTGTAAGAAAAGTAAAGTATTAGTTATCTAGAGAAGACTTCCTTCTGATACCTTGAAGGAAACACTACGTCTCACAACCCAACTTGTATATATTGTATATATCATGCAGTAGAATAGTAGCATTGAATAAACGCTTTGCATTATAACCAGAAGAGATGTAGTCAGTTCAGTTATTGAAAGTAAACCATCTCGCTTGTCATATCACTACAATATTACATAGTGAAGATCCAGTCTTTGCATCTGGAACATAACAATGGAATCAGGAACAACAACTTGAGCATTACATGGCGGACTGCCATACATAATATTACAGTAAGCCATGCACTTCCATCACTAAAATATGAACGGGAAATGGAGGGTGAAGCGTAAAATGCGTACAGGACACTGCAAAAGTCGCAGCACCAAGAGTTTTCTGTGCAAGATTGTGGACTTTATTAAACATGACCAAGTTTACATTAGCGCTAGCCCTGACGGGCTTGTTAGTTGTCAGTGTTGTGGAAAAGGGCTACTTGAAATCAAGTGTCCATGCACAATAGCCCATACAAAGCCACGAAAACATACCATATATTACAGCTGAAGGAAAATTAAAGGAGTCCCACTCATACTTTACACAAATACAGCACCAGTTAGGTGTAACCAGCAGAAAGTGGTGCGACTTGTTTGTTTATTCTAGGCATGGCCATCTAACTGTTCGTGTTGAATTCAGTGAAGAGAGGTGGTCAACAGCTTGCGAGTTCGTCTTTAAGAATAAACTGGTAAAAGAAATGGTGAGGAAGTAGCACCCCACAACACGTTATGTTTATATGTTTGTGTAAATAAAGCAGTCAGAATAAAAATGTTTGTACAGTAATTGCATTGGTTGATTGTGTTTATTCACACAGTGGCATTTTTTAAACAAAAAAAAAAACAAAAACCAAATAATGCAATAATGATATCTGTTGAGTATTAACACATTTATTGTCAAGGAAACGAAAAAAAAAAAAAAAAAAAAAATAATGCAATAATGATTTACAGTTCACCAGTACTTACGTAAATCCATACAAATACGAGTGAGAGCTATCTTTTTTGCAACCATCAATAATAAACAAGACTAAATGTATGCAACACAGCTGATTTGAACTTTGATGTTAATGTAACTCCTGAACTACAAACAGCATTGCATCAGTGGAGCCTAGAAAGAGGGAAACGTAACGCACATTAAGTATGCAGACGTTGTGCCCCAACAGATGGGAAGATCAAAGGGATGTTTTCATCAACAGAATGATGCCTAACACTAATACAGAAGAGATTTTTGATGATGATCCTTAATGAATGCCATGCACACTACTGTATGCTATGAACATCCAGAGTATAACATTTCATTATCCAGTAAGGCCTGAACATGTGGTATACAGGTAGTCCTAGACTTACATTTCAGTCAATGTCTCAAAGCTATCTTTTTTGCAACCATCAATGATAACGAGACCAAATGTATGCAACATAGCTGATTTAAACTTTGATGTTAATGTAACTTCTGAACTACAAACAACATTGCATCAGTGGAGCCTAGAAAGAGGGAAACTAACGTACACAGCACACACATTAAGTATGCTGACGTTGTGCCCCAACAGATGGGAAGATCAAAGGGATGTTTTCATCAACAGAATGATGCCTAACTCTACATACAGAAGAGATTTTTGATGATGATCCTTAATGAATGCCATGCACACTACTGTATGCTATGAACGTCCAGAGTATAACATTTCATTATCCAGTAAGGCCTGAACATGCGGTATACAGGTAGTCCTAGACTTACATTTCAGTCAATGTATATATATATACTACATTATTTCATTAAGCTATCTTTTTTGTAACCATCAATGATAACGAGACCAAATGTATGCAACATAGCTGATTTAAACTTTGATGTTAATGTAACTCCTGAACTACAAACAACATTGCATCAGTGGAGCCTAGAAAGAGGGAAACATAACGTACACACCACACACATAAGTATGCTGACGTTGTGCCCCAACAGATGGGAAGATCAAAGGGATGTTTTCATCAACAGAATGATGCCAAACACTAAATACAGAAGAGATGATGATCCTTAATGAATGCCATGCACACTACTGTATGCAATGAACGTCCAGAGTATAACATTTCATTATCCAGTAAGGCCTGAACATGTGGTATACAGGTAGTCCTAGACTTACATTTCAGTCAATGTATATATGTATACTACATTATTTCATTAAGCTATCTTTTAACTCGAAAACTAACCTTTTTCTAGAAAATCGACCTAGCAATAAATTCTCTGGAGCAAGGAGGAGGAGCACCTTTTGATGTGCAAGACAGCCCTAGTTATTTTTGTACCAGGATTTCCTTGGAAAGTAACCCCTTACCTAGAAGTGGCTTTCGGGCCTTGTTTGGGGTTAATATTACATTCTGAATAATGAAAACATAAAAGCAAAGCAGAAAAGGTATTGGAAAGTCAACCCCAAACACGAGGGAAACTTCATTCCACTACAGTTTTCATTACGCCCAACAAAGTGCGTTACCCTTGCTGGCCACACCAAGTTTGTGCCGGACAGTTGTTTTAGGTTGTTCAAGCGTGAACTATGAAGAACGGACGTACCATGTCTTAATGAAAATAAGGGATAAACAAAGCATATTGTTAAATGAATTAATGGTATTGCAGCTGCCACAAGTTTGTTTCCTTGCTGCTGATTTAAATGCCTGAAATTTTATGTCTAGTACATAGTTGTGAGGGAGGTGTTAGACACCCAGGTGTTGTCAAAAGAATGTGTGCAGTATTCCCGGATGAAATCGCTTGACCCAGAGACTGATGACTTTATGATCTGGAAATATGATCATATTACACAATTATGATGGTTCTAAGTAGTAAAATGGAACAGAAAGTGGCAAAGGTGCTTTGGGAAAGGTCTTTGCTATGTCTCTATTCTGTATGACGTAGACTTGAAAGCTCTAATTGACCTGAACACAGTAGATAAACCTTATGGCGATGACATTCTTGTTGAAAAGATTGACTGTGTGAACAATGTGCACAAGCGTTTGGGCAAGGGGCTTAGGAACCTTCAAAAGACTAGTTCTGTAATCAAAGGTGGCGTTGCTGGGCTGACTGAAGGTCTCAAAAGGACATTACAGGTCAGCAATAATGGGCAAGCCATTAATAGGAAGTGCTGGGCACATCATTTTTAACAATATATGCCACCTAATCATCTATAATCAATTTTTCAATTTAGTGCAATAATGAATTGTATAAAATTTAATTGAAATGTCAGATTTATTACGAGTGTTGTTTAGTTGTTGATACAAGCTTTTTTCATACAGTTGTTGGGGGTCCCTGACCTACAAGTATCCTGTCCGATCCGGAAAAGCATGCAGTCAGGTTTTCCCCATGTTTATATACTGCAAGTTACCTTGCCAGATGTATTCTTTCTACTCAATTGCAATAATAAATTTTTGTATCCATTTTCTTAAACTGCAAATTTTTCCAGATACAGTATGCAAATTTTTTTTTGTATGCGTAAGGTAAAAGATAAGCGAACTAGTACAAACATTCAATCCGCCAATGCAAGTGGTATATGCGCATATTCTATCGTTTCATTAATGTTGCCCAATGCAAGGCTCATATACAAGCTTGACAATCCAACAGGTCATGACCTCTTGTGTTTTTAAGCCTCAGTAGTTAGGGCCCTAATTAACTGTGGCACTTTAGAAGAAAAAGGGGAAGGGGACTCCTAGCATGTCTGATGAGGATAAGCAGCCTGTGAACTGTGCTAAACCGGAGGTCGGTATTGGGTCCTCCTGGTCAATCAAAACTAAGAAAGAAAACCATTGCACCAGTGCGACAAATGCAAGGAGCCTGTCTGTCCAACATGCATGGAACATTTCCATACAGCATGAAAATATAGGGTACATGGGAAATAATACTTCAAATATAAATAAGTTGAAATTGCTATTGTAATATTGTTCTATTATGTTCAGTTGTCAAGTACAGATATAATGCTGTTCATGTACAATGAGGACAGAATTGTAATTAATTAACCAGACGAGTAATTTTTGTTTTCTCTTTTAATCTTTAATAGATATATATTGACATAAAAAAATGAAGAGATGATTTTTTTTAGCAAAAAAATAATTTGCACATGAGAGGGTTAAATATCCTCATTATATCCATGAATACTAATTATTTTACATATTTATTTTTGCAAAATTAATTTATTGCGCTTTTGATTGATGTGTAACATTATAATGTTTGTTTGAAGAAAATAAATTGATCAAAATTTAGAATTTAAAGCAGACTGGTCCTTGTGTACTATGTTAAGTATAGAACTTGTGAGTTAATGATGCCATCCATACTCATTAAATCGGCCACCATGAAGCATGCAATTGGCCAGGTCATAGGGACCCATATGCAAAGCAGGAGCTATGTACCATTAATCACTTTGATGTGACCAAGACACCCTTTCACTGATTCAGGTATTTTAATGTTCACAGCTTTGCAGGCAAACCAATAATGGTATTTTTGATATACAGACTTTACAGAACATTCGATTTCAAAAAAGAAATATGTAAGAAGTTTAACAACGGAGTACTGATATATTACCAAGGTTGTGTGTTTAGTAGTTAGCATATGTAGCGTAAATACTTCACACTGTCAACAATCATGAAAAAACATCAACTACCTTCTCCCACCCACCCCCGCATACTTCCATCATTAAACAACACAAAGTGAAGAGATTTGCCTATGATAGTATTACAGTGTTATTGTAAGTGAAAACAAAATACTAAAGGAAGGAAGTACAATGTACCAGATATCTGTTCAATCAGTTGTTGTTTTTGGCAACAAAATAAACAAATTGACCTTCAAATTCTCCTTGAATACTCATTATGAGCAACTTCATTGTGTCACTATATCAATAAATAAATCTGCCTTAAAGTGACTGAATAACTATCAATAATTTTTATTTTTTTGGCATAAATCAGTCCTTTAATATGGGTCGTGTCACCACAAAAGGAGCCTTAAGTAAGCAATGCCTATTAATAAGATATAGAGCCTAGAATGTAAACACATGGATTTTGGGTATGGTGGGCAATTTTTCAATTTTTACATATTTTCAATCTAGAACTAATAATTTAACATAATACGAAGTTTCGTGAAATAAATTTACCTCTAAACATGCTTTTTTGCGAGTTTTGTGAAGGCCTCTTTTAGAAGAATATACAAAATGTAGCCCAAAGGAAATATTTTGTAGGCTAAATTTCAGCTCTCCATACATCGTTGACGATCGCCTGGACTGGCATGTTTGGTATTTCCTAAAAGCTTGTGATATAGGCTTTATTAAAAACCACAATGCATTGTGGTTAAAATACGATTCTGACCAATAGAAAGGAGTTTGTCTAAGCCCTTTGTTGCTACTGTCTCTTATACACATCTAGATGTGTATAAGAGACAGGAGTACAGTATTAGGTTGTCTTTGATAATAACAGTTTTATTGTATTAGTATGGTAAAAATTTAAAGGAAATACGTAACAGAATTTCGATTTCATAATTGAAAAATGTCGTACAGTGGTAGCAATTCTGAAGGGCAGGGGACAATATTGAAAAGAAGTCCGGCCGCATATAGGCTTTTCAAATACGCCAATTTAAACTGTGCGTCCAGCATTAATTTGTTAATTTATTTTGATTTTTAGAAGTGTCTGTGCCAAGCCATAATACTGAAGATGACGTAGATCATTTAAATGCTGGTAAGTGTTTGATAATCTGGTCATTTTTGTGAGCGTTAGATTTAAAATCCTGTCCTTATTGCAACAGTGAGACATGCGATCGGTATATCCCGGCAAATGTGCCAAACTGTCCCTCTGTCCAGCAGAGAATGATCCCCCGACAGATTCAATTTTTAATGCACCCATATCTTTTGATAGTACTTGGCATCAGTTTATGGAATAGTGGTCATTATTTCTGCAGATACCAGAGAGCTACTAGATGCAATTTTCCTGTCAAAAGAGTGTACAGAATGTGCCTGTAAGTGAGGACTTCATGATTTGGCAGGTGAATCACAAGAAGAGTGATTTAAATAAATAAATCACATGTTCATTCAATACTGATGCTAATGTTAATAGATGCTTGTGATCACTCTTTATATTCTGTCTTATTTACTAATTTCAGGAGAGAGTGGAATTGACCTTGCTGGCCTACTGTAGGTAGAGAGATGGGCATTTTTAACCGTATTTTCATTGGCAAAGAGCCAAGACGAAGTGGAGGAAGGGGGCTTCAAGGCTCTAGGAATGGTGCTGGCAACCATTGATGTTGGACATGGAATACTGTATGTGTTCAATACTTCACCAGACTACTAGTGCCCCTCAGCAACCACCCATTCAGCAAGCAGCCCCTCTACTAGTTGCCCATCAGCCAATTACCGATGCTTTTAGGCGACGACTGTTAAGTTTTATGGACGATAGATTAAAAGTAGCTAGGTTGCTAGTGGAGCATTTTTTCACACATGAGGAAAGATTACAATGCAATACCTCAGGGCGTAATGGCACCCCTGAATTAGACCCAGTTAAAATGGGTATAATCAAGACGGAGACATTCAGGATTGCACCGGCTCCGGTCGGAGAAACAGACAGAAAGTGAAAAGAGTGTTTGCACTCTATCGATTCGGCCCGTCAGCAGATGAAATTCAAGTTGGCAAGAGTACTGTAGGCCAATAGATGACAATGCCAAAAAGTTACTGTAAATAAATGCACTGATGTAATGCAAGGTCTATAAGTTTAACTGGATTTGCCACTGTATTATTTGTACATAATTATTACAGCTTTCAAGATACAATTTTGATGACAAGGTAACAGATAATATTGACACCCTTCTGCCACACAGGTGAATGGGACATTATGACAAACAAAATTGGCAGCTAAGGTGAAGTTGTCAGATGTACCCACCATCATATGCCAAACTGTCAGGCATCTAGTAAGACTTAATGTGCAGCAAAAGTTAAAAGATCTCTCAGGTTAGTAATTTTGATCGCTTTGGAATTTTATTACCTTAACAGATATAAGAGAGAAAAAATATGCTCGATTAATGGATAAATATATTTGTGCCGAGTGAGAGAAGAAAGGGAGGAGATAACGACGGAGAAGCAGGTTAAGAGAATAAATGTACAGTTGATTGCTTGTCATTCTTCACACCAAATTATGCAGAAGATAATGAAAATTAGAGGACAAAAATACAGATCTGCTCTAAAGCATGGAACCATTCTGTTCAAGGTAATGTGTAGAAAGGATAGGAAAGATATATTGCTACAAGGATTTAAATTTGACCAAAAGTTAAAAGCTACTACCTACTAGGTAACAGACAAGAATTAACAGAATGTGTGAGAACTGCTGCATATTAATGCCAATGATGTAAAGGTATAAATTATATTATATAAGGAGCCTACAGAGTTTTATTTACTAATTACAGTGTAATTGTTGCCATTTTTGTCTATTTCTAAATCGTACTATAAGATGAATTCTTTAAATCAAAAATTGTTCTCACTTGCAATATTTCGTTGTTTTCAATCGATTATCATCCATATCATAAGGGACTGCAATAAACAACTACTGGTGTCTCTCCTGTATTTGGTTTAAGAAAATTCACAATATGTGCCAGTAGTGTACTAAAGTCTAGTCACTCCGGTATGGAGAATGTTGTCATTATATACCTCTGTTCATGTTCTTGATTTCTTCTCCTTCATATTTAAGTGTTACCTTGAATCTTTGTTTGTTGCCATAATTATTCTCGCTGAAGCGTTTTGACTTGACTACCATTGTGATCTGTTATTATGATCTGGCGGTCCTGGTACTATTAACTCTACTGAGCTGGTACAGATATCTTTTTTGCATTTCTAACTTTAAATTGAAAGAATGTTTCCCAAACACAGACCAAGTGTCATATTGTATTTCATTATTCTACATATGATCTCTAATCAGTTCTCTTCTCTGTAGTTTTGGTAGGACATAAAGTAAGCACCTGCTTTGTTGATAATTTCAATCATGATATTTTCAGATAAGCCTAGATGCATGGTACTGTAGGCTCTTAAACTTTCTTTGCCAGTTTCTGTTTGCATTGTTTATTATTGTTGATATACAACTTGCTTGAATGTCAAAGCTTGAATGTCCAATCTATGATGGTCACCTTTCGATCACTTGTGTAATTTGTATCCTGGTGTGTCTTCACATCTACTGAATAGGGTCCGAAATTCTTTTGTTGATCAGTATTCCACTGCCATATGCTATCAAATGCATCAAGGAAGTGCTTCTTAATTAGATGCTCCCTGTAAAGGTCTGCTGTCATCACCAAAAAATACTTTTCATATACAAATAAATGAAATCTCTTGTCTGGTTTCTGTAAGAATTCTCCATCAATGAGGCTTGATATTGATACTGCAGCTCAATTTTAATGTACATTCATACCAAAGTGGTATGAACCGACAACAGGAGAGACAAATGTAGCAATCGCTAGTTGCAGCACTCGATGGAGAACCAGTTGATATTGAAGTGGTAACAATTATTGGCTTGTTTATAAATAAGACAAAACATGAAACCATTTGAAATTATTTGGATTTATATTTTAGTCCTTTTTTTTTTATACAAAGGATTTAGGAATTAAAAATAAAGGACACAGTGTCTGAAAGAATAGAATTGAATGTTATATATGATTTTCAACACAATTTATGATTTAAAGGCAATCAGTAAGCAAGCTTGGTACCATTATTGGTACTGCCACTGCTGAAAATCATCATCATCGTTGATGAGCAAAGTGACGTGAATTAGTAAATCATACCACTTAATATCTTTTGCAATTTTTAACTCCAATCTTACATAGTGGATGTTGTAGTATCTTGGCACTTGCCATAATCCCTTTATCCTGATCAATTAAAAAATTGGACAAATGTTCTATAATGGCTTCATTCTTAAAGGCATGTTGATTATTCGGTGAAGAATAGGCATAAACCCACACAAAAATAAAAATAAATAAAAACAAAAACACAAAAGAAAATCTTTTTGAAAATTAGGCCTTAGTCCTGAGTTTGGTGTGCAAGTCATACAATGGCGTGACAAAGCTGCTAAACGCAACAACAACAACAACTTGAAGCATTAAGAAAATGAAGGAATTTTAGTGCGGAAACACCCAATAGTTTGAAGATGAAACTATTAATTGTATTATATTCTTTGATTAACACATTAAAAGCCAACAAATTCTACTGCCTGCCTATGCCTATTATAAAGATAAATAAAGCCACGGGCACGCCTTACATACATCGCTAGCCTTTAATGCACGCGATGAATATGGCATCAATAAACTAAAGGAAAAAATTATTATTTAAAAGCATAACCTTAGAAGTACCAACATTTTGGAAATCAATCTATCATTCGATCATGGAGCTGAACATCGGTAATATCGTACAAGCAATAGATCCAGATAGCGGAATTTCTAAGAGCCAAGATTAAAGCGATAAAGGATGGGAAAATCCAAGTATTTTAGGTCAGCTACAGAACCCATATGGCCTAAGCAACAGCTCATGCCCCTGCAATGCAAGATAGATACATTAGAAGTATCCAAGAGATCAAAAAGCAGCGGTGGATTAACCTACTGTACAAGAAAAACAGAAAAAAACATAGAAAGAGGGCAAAAGAAAGTTCTTGTCAAATGAAATAACATCACAGGGTGGAAAATGGTTCACAGCGGAAGAAATAGAGCATTACGAGCTGTGTGAACACTAAACAGATGAAGGCATTCAATCTACCACCAACTAAATTTCCATCGCAAGATTCAAGCAAAAGCACCAATGAAAGAATACTTTCAGCTATCAAGGTCCGTAAATGGGAAACCAGTTAAATAAACAAACCATGAAATCAAAACCCATTTGGTGGAAACTGTCAAACAGCCAGAAGAATTGATAGACACCGTTGATGAGCAGGTGCCTGGTCCAGTTATGCTGACTGAATAGAAGGACACAGAGAAAGAGAAATAAAGCAATCTAAGCCATATTTGGAAAAACTTGTTACAATTTTTTTAATGATCACAAATTTAAATCTGCATAATTCTGTTTGTATTTCAGATAGTGTTGGTGGAATAGTATCCAGACAGTTAGAGGTCACAGATACATATAAAATTGAATCCAAGTTTTACATGGGAGGATCATAGAGAAATTATAAGCATTGCAGGTATGTTACAGTAATACCCCTATATTTCGATGTCAACTTGACTATTGCTTTATCACTGTCATGGAAGAAAATGCTACACTGTAGATCATTACACCATATTGAGCGAGGCTGGAGACACCGTTGAGAAGAAAGAGAAGGTAGTGAATGATGTTAGCGATGCCGTTGAAGAAGAAGTCGAGGAGCAGAATATCATCAGTGAAGAAGAAGCAGCAATTGAATATTTACACCCGAAAAGAAGAAGAGTCGAAGACTTCAATATTTTAAACTTCTCTGAGAGTGAACTATCGTTTTCGGATTCGCAGTGTGGCCAAAGTTGTATGTAATATATATATACTGTCTCTTATACACATCTAGATGTGTATAAGAGACAGGTTAAACTAGGGCATTATTGTGATGTTATGAAAAAATGATGCATAATAAACAAATATGTAGTGAAAACAAAGATGATAAGTGTTCTGCTGTGAACTTCATTTTAATTTGCAGTTTAATGATTTTGAAAAAAACGTCGATCTTTCTTGTCATTAAATTTTGTTTTGAAATTATATAGTAAGCATCTCTTATTAGTAATTTAATGAATTTGTTTAAGAAAATCACAATGTAGGCCTACAGTCATTTACATGAGTTATTTTCTATTCCATATATCCATTATTTATAGATATCCATGAGAATGCCACAATTCGATCATTACTGCAACGAGTGGAGGCTCTGGAGAAGGAGGTCAGATTGTTGAAGAGCAGCAGACCACCACCAAATTCTTCACTGATGCCCAGTACAAGTACACACCCACTTCCTCCTGACGACGATGGCGTATATTTGTTGGGGGGAGCGGTGCCCGTCAGCCACCGGGCTTACAAGAAATGCAGGAGTGGGACGAACAAAGCCTCCAGTCTTTCGCGAAGCCTTTTAGAAGTGTTATTCACTAACGAGGAGTTAGTTAATTGTACTCTGGTACAAGAAGTCACATGACCGATAGGCAACCGCTGTCTCCAAGGAGAATGGATGCCATATTTGATGAGGTGGACCTGGTGTTTCCAGGGTCTAGGATTTCGGAAGATCAATCAGAGAAGCGATTAATGAAAAAGGCCGTTATTTGCTATTCGCTATTAAGAAACGTGATTCTAGCACTTAATACTTGTAGCTATGTTAAAGTTATATTAATATATAATTATATTATTAAATTTAGTCACTATTTATGCTACGAAGTTAATATCAAAGTAAACAACGAGTAGGCCTATATCTCGATTGTGTTACAGTAATATTGTTTTTGTGAAGATTTTTTTGAGATATGATTCAAAAATAAATCGTGAACTTTATTTGAATTGGTAGATTCTGTTATTAATTGTCTCTGTATTTGTGTGGTTCTTGTTTGTACAATAAAAAAGCTGATTAAATGTAAATACAAACACATCACACAACTGACGCCCTGTCTAATGTTGTTGAGAGATAACGACTGGTTTATGTAGCATGTTCCACCACTGTACATCAAGCAAACCATGCCAAGTCAACTATTATATGACGTGTATATCGACAATAACAGAACTCAAAAAGTAATTAACCAATTTACTTCATTTAAAAAGTATGATATTGTATTTGTAGAGCTCTTTCATGTGATACCACTTAATACAACTACTCCATTGCATAATTTTGATCTGACAACCCTAATATACCGCCGGAAAAGAAAATGTTGACACCAGGAGAACGCTTCGCTTTGTGACCTTGCAGATCATACAACACAACAAAGATGGCTGTGCCCATCCGTTTGCATGTTCGCTTACTGTTCTTGTGCAATCTTCGCTGCAAATATTTCACAAAATTAAATTTAAAAGACAAACTAAATGTGGATGGAAAAATAATTCACGCTATTTTGTAGGTAGGACAGCATAGCTAAATTTAAGACTGGAAATATAAAATAAAATAAAATAAAATAGTGGCAAGATGAGCACATATCTATACAGTACAAATTGTTATTATTGACTATTATACAGCCATGGCATCCATGATGCCTGTTGTGTTGAAGTGAATTGTGCTTGATTGAAGTGCTTGAAAATGCCGTTTGTGGTTGGAACAATAACTCGACAGGAAAGTAAAAGCTCATAAAAGGTTGGTTTGGTTGTTCGCTAGCTGGCGAATTCACTTTGCATGAATTTTAGATTGTTTAGCAATGGGAATTATGACGAAGATCCAATATCGAATGAAGAATGTTAAAGAAAAATACGGTGTTCAACATTAAAGTTTGACAAACAGAGTATGCAAGAACGTGATGCAAGCTGTGATTCAATATTTCAAAGATGATTTGTTCATCTTCAGGAACACATTTATGCACAATCTGAAGTACATAGCAATGTACCAAATGTTGAGAATAATCAATCACATTTGAATGAATGTGCTGCTATCCAACATTTATTTTGTCCAATATTCATTTAAAATACATCAGAAATTTTTTTTGTACACTACAAATTTTTACGAAAAAAAAAAATTACGTCACCCGACCCTGCTAAAAAAGGACTGGAGCTGGGAGCCGAGAGCTCAGCCTTGCTAGTTGCATGTCAACGAGAAGACTATATATACTGAATACTTACCTTGTGCTTTGGAGTATTATTATGATGTTTCTGTATGGAACGAAGGACGTTTCTACACATAGCTGGGGCCGCTAAGGCTAGGCCTCACGGTAAAAAAATCATAATTGATAATTCCAATACAGCATTTAATGATTTAATACTAGGGCCTGGGCTTAGAAAATGAACTGAAATCAATAAAACTAAAAAAATATTGTACATGGAGCCTGAAATCGAGAAAAACTGCGAGATGACCCTTATAAAAAATTAAGCGCACGTGCACTAGCCTAAGCTAGTAGTAGCAGGCTATCCTAATAAAACAAATCTTTGACTCTAAATGAAGTCATGCTAGGCCCCTCCTTCCTAGCCTGCCCACGGTACACAAATAAAATAATAAAGATTCAAGGTAAATATTTACGGATTGCGTGCCAGTCACAGAAGGAACAGTGAAATCGACAACTTGGCTAAAATTCGGAGCAGGTTGACGTCGTTTATAGTGTTTAAATTCACGTTTGAATGCATCGATGTCAAGCGAACATCGTTTTGACTTGTTCATGGTGGGAGCGCCATCCTGCCTATCTCAGTGTCCACTGTTTAATGGATGCTTAATTTTTCATTAAGGTAGGCCTCGGCCTAAATCGAATTTAAGTTTTTACCTTAAGTATAGGCATAGCCTAGTAGTACTTAGCCTACTTTCTTTAAAGAAAACATATTACTTTTTTTTACTAAATTTGTGTTGGCTGTTAATAGAATTGGCTTCTACATTAGCTCACTGTTGGATATTTGCATTTTGTTGAAATAATAATAATAATAATCCACCCCTACTGAAATAGACGCGTCTACTTAGCCCGGTCCCAGAGACTACCACATTTTTCTTGACAAAAAGACACTGGTTATACTGTATGGTTATATACTCTTTGGTGATGACATGCCTAAATATGATGACATCACATCATGACCATATATAGGCACATCATGACTATATATGGCCATAGAACAGTTTTTTGTCAAAGAGAAATTTGATAATCTGGACAAAGCTTTACTCCATCCCCGCGCGCAAGATTCATGTTTTTCGGAAAAATAAGTACGAACAAAGAAACTAGAAACACAAGATAGAGTTCTCCACAGGAAAAAAAAAAACTGTTCCACCGAAATGCATTGTTTCTTTATTTATTATATGATATTTACACTTGTTACTGTGCCAGTGATTGCAAATAAAAGAATCTTGAATCTTGAATGGTGGGAATACAAACAATGGGGCGCCGCGTACGGCTGGCTCTAAAATATAACTTCTGCTACAGTTACATAACTGTAAATACATTAACCTCCTTTTGCGGAGGTTGAAATCGTTGACAAACAAGTACTGTAGGTGTAAATAAATCAAAAAAATAAAATGACAGACACAAAAGCGCAGATTCGTATGACCGAACTCTGATTAGTGACTAAATTTTCCTCCATTAGTGGAAAAGAAGGGCGCCGCATGCGTCTGGTTATACATATCTCAATGCTAGCCACCTAGCAACAGAAGGGCGCCGCGTACGTCTGGACCAATTTCCGCCTCATTTTTGCTATCTTGTGTAAAGTATCTTTTGGTTTTACGAATGAAAGTTCAAAGGTCTTGCTAGCTCACGTCGTGTCGCACGTTAGGTCAGAATTTCTCCCCAAAAAATATGGCCAGTGGTAGGCAAGCAGCAAAGAAAGCTTGTGAAATATTTGTTGCAAGACTACCATGGACAGTAGGACCATGTATGCAACAGATAATTATTATTATATTTATAGTCCATATTGTATTCGTAACCGCGTGTGCTCGTGTGTGACCGGCTAGGCTAGGCCTACATACTTTAGGCTAGGCCTGTCGTCGCTGCTCCCTACTTAGGCCTACTTACTTAGGCTAGGTACTTGTCTGATGATAGGCGTCCCTTTTTTAGCCTAGGCTAGGCTAGTAGTAGGCCTAACCTAGGCCTAGATAGAGAGGCTAAGCTAGCTAGACTTTTTTTTTAATTAGGCCTGGCCCTACCTACATCATAGTCTAGCCTAGCCCTGGTTTAGGGAAGTTGGGCAAGGGGGATACAGTACATGGATGTATGTTCCAACCCTCCCAGACTGTATAGTAAGGCCTGTGCAGGGAATATATCCTCAGCGGCAAAGCTTTGTTTTGGCCTAGAAATCTGTCCACATATAATTTGGGAAAATAAGGGCTGATTTTTCTGCACAGATTTGCTGAAAATTAGGCTCTGGCCTAATCTTAATATATGTGTATTATGCAGTAATTACGATTCTGCAAACATACCTAGGCATATTTTCCTAGCGACTGTCCACGCAAAAATTTGCTCTGGTTTTTGAGGTATTATCTGCACAATTAAAAAAATTTACAGTATGGGAACCCACCCGATTTGAAATTTACATGATTGCAATATCCTGTTCTCCAGATAAATACCAAAAACAGCTAAATTTAGTTGCTTTTTGATACCAAATTGAGTTGTAGTTGACACCTTGAAAGATTAGGATGCATAATAGATATTCTGAATTTTGAGTTCTAGAGAATGTCTGAGGGTATGATGTGAAAATTGAGAATACGGAAATATATCCCTATTTCAATGGAAACTTAATGTCATTTTTAGTATTTTTGGTCAGGTTTGATTACTCTCTAGCTGAAGCTAGAAAAAGGACTTTGCTTTCACCTTATCCATGATTGCCAAGGCTGTGTGGCTCAAAATGCCACTCTTTGTCGAGCATGCATATGAACTTTAATTAACTGGGTATTAGCCAGTTTTAGCAACTTCGATGCTGGAAACTCCTTAAACCATGTGTGGCGCTAATCTAGAATGGGGGCCAAAGAGCAAGTAGACAGAGGTAAAATGCGGTTTGAGCATAGATGAAGTTGGGCAAGCCTAGGTATAAATCTAGATTTAAAAATAGCTATTCATTTATGTTGATAAAGTACATCTACATTTGATATGTAACTTGTTTTTTTTTTGTGTGTTTTGTTTTTAGGTGAGCTTCGAAGTTATTTTAGTGAGTTTGGTAATGTGAAGCAGGTGAATGTTCCATTTGTAAGTTTGTTATAAATAAATTTAATGAAAATCACAACAGTAGACCAACTTAATCCCCAAAGCTATTGATTATTCAAACCAAAACAATGGTCCAGTCTTTTACACAGTAATTAAAAAATATTCTTTGGTAAAACTCATCAGAATGGTGTACTGTATTGGTAACTAGTTCTATTATTACCTTACCTCACCCTTTGGATGCAGCTGAGATGGACTCTGCTTCAGGTGTTGCGGTCTGACATTGCTAAGATATTTTTTTATTGTGATATGAATGTGATTATAATTAATCTGTATCTGATCTTCATCTAGGCCTAGCATATCTTCCCATTTGAGTTAACCAACCCCTTACCTGGCAGATCATGCCGCCATCATTGCATGCAAACTGCAACACTTAGACTTGTAGCATATGAAGACAGATGAATCAAGAATGAAAATGTTGGCCACTGAAAATTGGGGTGGATCTTACCATTAATATAAGTCTAAAAATAATATGACCAGATGGTGGTATTTATATAAATAGGCTGTAAATTATATTATTGTTATTAAATTTTTGCAGGATATTAAAACTGGGTTTTCACGCGGGTTTGGCTTAGTACAATTTGAAACAGTACAAGAAATGAAGACTGCAGTGCAACAAGAAGTTCATATAGTAGAGGGAAGGAGGGTAAGAAATTCTTTTTTTTAAATCTTAATTCTTGCACTAATTTTGATTAACTTTGAACATAAGATGCAACTTTTATTATTCCTTTTACTAACTATGACCATTTCTAAAGAGAAAAATAAACATAACGTAAACTACTATATATCACAGGTGGGCAAATTGCAGCCCAATAGCAGTTTGTTGTGGCCTCTGAACCCTAATTAAAAACCCTGTTTTGTGGCCCTGCCTACCATCTTGGTTTGAAAAACCTTTTGTTTCTGCTTCCGTTCCGTTAAAGTGAACTTATCAAAAAGGGATAATACAATAATAATACAGTGTTAGTTAAAAACATCTTTGTCCAAATAAAGTTGCATAATGCAATATTTTTAAAGGCACATTTAGAACTTCAAATTTCACAATAAAAATCTAATTTTGTGTGTAGTCCTTAGTAGTCATTCAAAAATACACATTGGCCCTCTGACCAATAATTATTCCCACCCCCTGAACTACATGAATTCTGAGTTGATATGTTTGTTATTGGCTGAATGAAGAATGAATTTCATTCATTCATTCATAAATACGACAGTAGGGTTGGTAGGCATCACTATTATTCAATAAGATTTAGGCAAGAATGCTTCCATTAACTGTTTGATAATAAACATAGTTTTTATGATCAATCTCAATGTCAATGTCATCAATGTTATGATGATGATGATCCTCGTTTTAGATTAAAAACTTTTTGTTTTTAATCTATGACTTGCTAGATTGATGATGTATGAAATTTTTTGAAATCAGTAGTTCATGAAAGCAGTATATCTTTTAAAGCTTCTCTTTATTATACACTTATTTTTCCAATCTATTCCCTCAGGTTCAAGTTCAACAAAGTGGAATGCCAACAAAACCAGAAAGACTTCAAATAAATGGCAACTTCATTGGTTGAATCAGTAGATCACTAGAGAGATTTTGGAACCTTACAAAAACGATAACGAATACGCCATTTTTATTTGTGCTATACAAGCTGAATGTGTGATCATTGATTCATGCAAAAGGCGTGATACAGCTACATTGTGACATATGCTGCTGTAGGGGAAGGATTGTCTAAAAATGTGATGTATTCGTTTCGTTTCGTAAGCTTGCAAAAACTCCCTATTGTTGTTTCGGAGACTGGTGCAAGAACAGTAGCTCCAAGATGTGGCAATAGATGGTTATTTTGAATTGAATAATAATACCATAATAAAAAATGTTCATAGCCTACACATTTTGCAGATTTTATACTAAAGATTTTATTTGTTGAAAGTCCCATAAAAGACTTTAAAATTGATACGGTACCACTTAAATGAAATGCAACACAAGAGCTGATTGCACTAAGATTAGCCATGTATATTGTGTAATGCAATTTGAATATCACTCTTTTTAATATCATTTAGTACTCTACCTGTGTATGTAAAAAGATGACATGAATTAAAAATTGAGTGAGTTTACCTGACTGTTCATTTCTTTATTTGAGTCCAAATGAATTTAAGAAATAAAATGAGGCTTGTTGTGACCAAAAATGAAAATTGACTTTTTAAAATAGTCTTATTGTCCAAATTGGTACGCTTTAAAATGATGAGAATCCACATAATTTTTGCCGAAGATATGAGTAAAAGTATTATGGCTTCTCTGTAAGTATAAAGCAGTGCCACAGTTTTATGCTTAGTTAACACTTAGCTACAGTATGCTGTTTTGGAATTGCCAACCTCAAATTAATAATTCATATATATTTTAAAGGAATTTACAATGTGATAATAGACATGAATGAAAGGAAGAAAAAAAACTTGTGTAGTTTGTACATGTGTAGTAATGGAAAGGCCTTCAATTGAGGTTGTGTCTGATCACCTGGGTATTCAACCTTTTTTAAGCTGGTGGCCAGTTCAATTTATTGAGACCAGCAGTGGGCCGACATAATTGCGTACTTCCAAATTTGACAGCCCACCCATTCTCATATAGGCCTACAATTCTTCCTAATATATGCCCCCCAGGCACTAAAGATTTTCCGGGAAAAAAAAAAAACCACTTGGGTCAAGATAAAAGCAATGCCAGTGCCAAAAATTCCCAGACTGGAGGAGTCCGATATTCCCGAAAATTTTAAAAATAGACACCTAGATGCCCTGTGTATATCATATGTAACCAACCGGACGTGCCCCCCTCTCCTTATTATATTGTATATCCCATAGCAACAGAGGCTGAAATGAACACCCTACTCTTTTGAATGATGTAATAGGTAGTGCATGAGCCATACATGTATACCAGACCTCTCATTTTAAGTCTTCCAAAGAACTACTCAGTTCTCCAACCAGCACTGATGTAAGGCTTTTAATTGACCATGTATCAAGTAAAATGGAAATGCGCTCTGTATAATGTTTACCAAAAAAACATGGACTGATATATATATATAAATAAGTAAAAAATTTACTACTACAAAATAAATCAAACGATCATTTTCATTTACTAAAATTTATTGCCTTTCAACTCTCTTAAACAACCAATCAAAAGAAAAATAGAAAATAACTCATTATGTTTCTTTGTAAAAATCCTTTCTTATTTTTTAATGTCATTATTTCTACACTTTTTTTGTATACAGTATGAATGCTAAACTATGAAACACACACATGAGGACGAATACAGTATTAATGATACTCGCTCTTGACAACAACAAAAATAGCTATCCTCCTCTTAGAATATTAAACACAGCAAAACTTGACCTTTAAACTGTTAAATCACTATTTCACAAATAAAAAATATATCCTTGGATTTGTAGTAAATTCAATGCACACTACAGGGTTGCATCTATGATTTTAAAAAGGAATGGGGACCATAGTTTTGAATTACGGATTTTGGAGTTCTTGCTACTCTGGAAATCTATATAGTATTTACGGTAGTAAGAAAATGGTCCTTAAATTTGTAGAATATTGATTTCAATGTAAGAAAGGGTTATGAAAAGTTAATAATCCACTTAGGTACCATTGCTTTACTTTTGAACTAAATGACAAATTGCAAGCCTACAATATTATAGTTATGGTTAGTGATTTACACTAACAAATATATAAACAAGAATATACAAGAGTATAAAGTTCATCTGTATATATTTTTTGTGGGGAGAGGATAATTCTGTAGTATTCAGAAATAGTTTATATAAAAGTTTATTGTATTTTTTGAAGCAATTTCTTTACTAAACATTATTTCTTCATGCAACATATATTTTCTTTTGTTTTAGTCTCTCAGTCTCACATCAACACACAAATAAATTATGATAAATAATCTTTAAAGATCTATCACAAAATTATATAAATCAAAGATAAATCATGGCAAGTAAACAATATTCTAGAAACTAATATTTAAAGCACCATTCACACCATTAAGTTCTATGTGGTTTAATCATATACAGTACTGTATACCGTAAAACCTTGAATTGAAGCCCACCTCTTCAGTTTGCTAAATTTAGTACAGTACATACACTGTACATGAATCCAAACATGCTTGGTTTACACAGTAGTTTAGGTAATTTAATTCCGGTTAATACACTCCATGATACTGATTGATGCTACAGTGTCCCTATTTATAGTGGCTAATTCTCAAAATTTACAGCATTCATTTTGAAAAGAAGTCCCCCTTTTTAATTTGCAAAAGTGGCCTCGAAAAGAAGTCCATCCAAATTTTGCAAAAAAAAAAGCCCATGGCTTCAATTCAAGTTTTTATGATGTGTGTTATGCTTTGTACACACTGTCAAATTGTATGTAACAAATTTGTGTGCTGTGCCCATATATGTGTATGATGATGTCATATTACACCCAAATATGGGCATATCACATTTTTTTTCTCCGCATAAAACGTGACAGTGTGGACAGGCTTTAATCATCTACAAATATACTGTAATAACAACATACTGTAATATTTACATGTTTATGATCTATAAACATTAAACTAATTTGGTGAATTTCAAAACAGTGTTCAAAGAAAGTAAACATTATGTGAAAGACTAATCTCCTGTTTGTATACTCTATTAATTGGAAGATTAATTGTACATTATTTACAACCAAATTTCATATATTGCTATCCTTTTGTATTATATACATTATATACAATAATGAAGTACATTTATTTATATTTTTGAGGGGCTGCAAAAATGTAATGTAATATTGATGTTTGTGCTGAAATCGGTGAGTTGTGGAGTATTTTATCTACAGTAGCTATGAGAATTTTTGACTGATTAATCATTGCACTATTTAAATTAATTTATATGAATATTCAGTACCTAATTAACAAAAACTAATTAAATCACATTATTGCACATGCATACACCCGTGTGCCAACATGTATGGTGATCTAGCCCGTTGCCATAGAACAAAATTTTCTTGAACTGAAATCATTTCGGATATATAATAAAAATAACATTGATTTTTCTAAATAGTACAAAAAAAAACAACACTTAGCACCAAACACTAAAATTAGACAAGTTATGCAACAAATGCTTGCATATATATGTTAGCTGAAATGTTTCTGTATGGTAACACAACAGAGTTTGCAAAAGAATACTAGAGTGTTAAGATGGAGATGCACAAATGCATATTCACTATGTTCAAACGATGTGACAGACAATATTGTATATCAACATTATTTCATATATGTATTTTTTAAATGCCGTTTTGTTAAGGGAACCTTTTCAATATGATCATTAGAGACCACAATAAATATAACAACTAATTATATAATATAAAAAGTCTTACTTTATAAATGATTAAGTATACAGATATTAGAAACTTCTGTCGCACATCTTTCAAAGCAAAAGGCAAGGAAATCTGGTGCACCCACAAGCTTCAAATATGAAACTTAAAATGCACACCTTAGAAATCTTCTTAGAAACTATGCCATTAAGCACATTTTATAAACAGTTTATGGTAATGCTTTATGTGAATGCATTCCAGTTAGCACTCTAGTTTTCTTAGGACAACTCCATAGCTAACACACAGTTACACATGTTCCTTTCTCAATAGCACCACATCAAGTGTGAAGACACTGTCATACTGGAAGCCAATCAATCAGAATGGAAGATTAGTGTCATATGACCACACTACCCATCTCTGCCTGTACAAAATCATTTTACACCTTAGAAAAAACAAAAGGTTTTTAAAATAAATTTCTCTTCTCCCTGTTCAAAATTGTTTCTATTTCAAATGTTAGCTGCTATATTTCAAAGCCTCAAACATTGATTATAATATAATGTATACTGCATTAAGTGTTTGATAACAGAATTTTAAAAATCACTTTTCTATATGAGATGAGACAAATCCATCAATGTGTGTCACATGATCACATCACTTCCTCTGTGATTACACCTTATTACCAGCTTTCACAACTTTCTACTCTTCATTTTTATACCCGCCATTTGACGTAGCTGTCGGTTCAACAAATTGGTGGATTCACATATCCAAACATGTTGAATTCAACAAGTATGGAGAACGTCAGAAAGATGGCGTAAAAGATCATCAGTAAAATTCCAACACGCCTGTCCAACTTCCACTTGTTGCAATGAATGGTAATAATCTAAAAAAGAATCGAGAGCAATTATTAATCTTAACTTCCTAGCTCTTTACTTCTAGCTCACTATATCTTTTATAGACTAGCGTAGGCCTAGAAATCCGCGCATTTCAGAAAATATGGGCAGATTTTCGCGCAGATTTAGCCGAAAATTAGGCACTGACCCATTAATATAATGTATTATGAAGTAGTTACGATTCTGTGCACCTATTTTCCTTCCGATTCTCCGTGCAAATTTCAGCTAGTTTTTGAGAATCATCTGCGCAATTAAAATACTTTACACTCTGGCATTAACTTCTTATATTACATGTTTACACAATTTTTACTTCTTTCAAACCCAACCAATACTTACAGTTGCTGTTACTGATGCAAACAATAATATTACTGAGTAGATCAATCCACGGCTATTAATTGTAATCTGAAAACAAAAACAAAACAACATTTTTTAATAGTTGGTACATTATAAATTCCCTTGAATGTAACAATACAGTTTTTTTGTTTTTTTAAAAATATTTATATGGTCTCAAACAAGAACAAGTATAACAAGCCAGGCATTGACTGCAGCCCACTATCTCCTACAGTCCTGATTGACTGGGTGGCTTTTCTGCAGGATTTTTGGGATTTCTGTTGATATATTCTCAAGGTATTGCGATGTTGCTTACCAATGTTTTCTTAAAGCTTGCACTTTGTAACTGTTAACGAAGGTACACTTTTATTGCACAGCAGTACCAGTACTAGTGAAAGGGATGCTTTAAGTCCCATTATAGTATGAGGTAAAATCCTAGAGTTTTTATGATTTGAATCCAGGAAACAGGTTTTGTCAGGCGGGCATTTAGTTTTATATAGTCTGGGTTGAATGAAATGCTGTCTTCATCAGTTAATGCCAGTGTAAAAAAAAAAAAACCCTTTACACACCCAATAAAACACAACATTATGGTTGTATTATCATGGTAAAATCAGTAATGTTAAAAATTTAATTTTTAAATACAATTCTTTATTTACTTTTAAATTCCAATTTACTAAAAAACATAATGCAATATTGTTTCACGCGTTCACTGCCAGGGACGCAAGTTCACAACAACACCTGTTTAACATACCACTATTGTAGTGCACATAAACCCGCTATCAGTGGTAGCCAGAACATGAAATCTCGCCCTGGAGGTTCAGTGAAGAACTCGGAAGTAACATTCTGATAATAAATACTGTATATTTGTTTGTGTTTTATTACAGTTGTTGGGATGATTTTCATTATAGTGGCACCCTTTATGCCTTGGCGTAAAGGGCGAAACTAGGAAAAAAGGCTTGGCAGTCAATGTGTTAAAAGATATGAATTTAGAATCATGTGAAATTGTAATTTTGTATGTGAAGTGCAGCTATGAGGTATAAGCAATTGTGAAACTTACAAAAGACCCGTAGTTGACTAATGTTGTCTTAATGAACCAAGGTAATGCTAGTCCAAGAAGAATATCAAAAACATTGCTACCAATACAGTTTGAAACAGCCATGTCACCCAGACCTGTAAAATAATTGAAAATAAAATGTATAGTAAATATACTATCATCTGTGGTAATTTATAAAGCAACATTTAAAAGGAGGAAGTGCAGTATACATTGTGTTGTGTGTGCTATTGGTGGAAAAGGTGATGCCTCTGTAATTATTCATTCAATTCATCTGTACCAGCAAGGTATCATTAAAACCTACTAGATACCCTTTAGTGTCTAGCCCAAGAAATCAGATAAAATGGACGGTGTGGTTAGAACTCCTGTCCAATTGGGGGCCTGTCCACTGCCACTTTGTGAATCATTTCAACCAATCAAAAGTTCAATATAGAATTGAGAGAGTGCATTTACCTTGTCTTGCTACTAGCAAGCTGGCCATTGCATCTGGCACACTGGTCCCAGCAGCCAGGAATGCTATTCCCATGATGGTATCAGGAATTCGAAGTGTATAACCAATGAGTGCTACCATCCACACCATGATGTAGGAGAACACAACAATCCACACGATAGACATTAAGAATGTCAACATGTACCAGCTATGAAACCTACGGAACAGATCAAAACAAGTCAATGGAACTTTCTTGCAGTGTCAACCAAACTTAACTGACCAATCACAACAGCATTAGTAATATGCACTTCCCACGTACGTAGTATAAGAAAAAATATTGATCTAAAAATGCACTTAGAAAAAACTCCATATAAACAAAAAATATTTACATCTACTAGTCATGCATCATTAGGACTAGCATTGGAACTAAACACATCAGTGGGACTCTAAAGCCTCCCACTACCACATACATATGATTATACCAGCAATAAACATTTTCAAATCTGTTCAGAAATTATGACTTGCCTTTCACGTCTGCAGTCCGGGACGGTAATGTAAAGGACGAAGGACAACGGGAAAGTGAGGATCCATTTTGCAATGTTCCAACAGCCGTCTTCAAAGAAACAAAGCATTAAAATACACACTTATCAAAACCATCATAACACAACAATCTCTGACTTGTTCTCACAAAAGTTAATTAAATTCAGTTAAAAAGTTTGACTGTCTTCATGTACTATCAAATAATCTATCATTCATCTGACAAATTTTGAACATCAGAAAACTAAAAGTTATGTGCATTATCTTTAGGTTGGCTGTGTAAAGTGCAACATGTGCACTCGAACTGAAGAAAAAACCTGTTTTTCTCAGTTGTGCTAATATAAATTCAATTGCTTATAATTAATGAAAGGAAACATATAAACCCAGTAAGTTTATATATCCTTCTAAACCTAATTAATCATAGAACGTTTTAATATCTTGCTACTTTGTCCGGGTTTTGTGGGAACACATCAATTGCTTATAATTAATGAAAGGAAACAAATAAACCCAATAACAATTAAAGTAACGATTTGAAAGTTAGTTTAAAGATGCAAAGCTGAAGTGGAGATATAGATAACTATAAGTTGTATAAGGCGGCCATTTTTAAATCCAAGGTGGCCGCCATAATGACCTCAAATATAAAGGTGGTTCCTACCAAAAACTGAATGCTATGGCCATAAGGAGCATGTAAAAAAAAAAATTTGGTGCTTTCGCCTCGAACATCTACATCCATCTGCTAAGCTGCCATACTTGTTAACATACCTGGAATATTAAATGGGCTTTCTGGTCCTTCTTCTACCTCTCCTGCAATATTTCCCGTGGCTTCTTCAACATCAAGGCTAAAGTAAAAGATAAAATGAATCCATAATTTTGTAATTTTTACCAATATCAACTATTGCGGTTAAGGAATGGCAAATGAGTTACTGGTTAACAATTGCATCCTACAAAGCATTGAGGACAGCATATTATTATTCAAGAATAAAACAACATCTGTCTACATCAGTAGAACTGCACTGGGAAGAAGGTTTACAATTTAGGCACTTTTACAGACAAAAAAGTATTAGTTAATTTACTAACAATTGTAACAAGTACACAACAAACCATGTATTATTGGGATGTGTATGTGCACAAACATTTTTTTATTTAGCTGGTATGACAAAGGAAAAGATGAGGATGGCACACATGTAAAATGAATTCCTGATCAAACACTTTTAGAATTCTAACCATTATTCTGTTTCTTTAAAAAAAAAAAAAAATGTATATTAATACTTTGTGCAGTGTAAATTTCAATATTCTTTTACACCTGTGAACTATTCTAAATATTACTATTATGATGTATTGCCTGGTGAAATGATGTCTTTTATAGCCAGGCTCCGGAGGAAAAAAAATTGATATGTAGTCAAAAAGGGGTCTAACCACCCTTTTTCTACCTTTCCCCCCAGTTTTTAGATACTAGTATTCAAATATCTGTATCTCATAAACCGTTCCAAGTTTTTCATCAAACACCGTTTGGTGTTTTAGCCTAGCTTTAATCAGTTTTATATATTGGCTTTCTTGATACCAGAGTATACAAAGTATTGAATAAATTGTTAAAGATGCATACTATTGAAAACTGTATTTTAATTAGCCCAGATTTCTTTATCGATTCAGAACTCCAAAAAGATGATCTTTATATTTCAGAGCAACGACTAGAATGAATACGTTGACCAGGATGGATGTGCTGCGAATCATTCCTTTTTTGGTTGTATGTTGTGTCGTGATTCTGTTAGTGGATATTGGTCCATTGGCTTTTGTAGCAATAAATAAACTGAATTTAACTGAATTGAAGTTAAAGATGACTGAACATGTAAAATGATAATGTTGTGAGGAATGGTATGCCTACTTAAGAAATTCAAACTAAGTAATGTAATCAATGATATACTATTTGCGTAGAGTTAATAATCTTGAACAATAAAACTAAATATTATAATTGCTTGCTATGTATATTTAAAGCTGAGTCTACACTATCAAATTTTCTTGTTTGCCCATATATAGTCACCATATGCCTATACATGGTCATAATGTGATGTCATCATGACTATACTTAGGTCTGGACAGGGCTTTATTAGTAATTAGCTTTCAACTGAAAATTAGAATAACAAAATCATTCCCCAGCCAAATAACATGAATAACATAATTCCCTTATATTGTTTACGAAATGGAAATCAAGCAAAGAAAGTTTGAAAAAGTCGTAAAAATCAACAAATATGCTTTTATATATATGTGTCTCTTACGAAATTATTAATTGATTTTTTTAAATGTGAAATTCAAAGTAGTGGCGGCACCATTGGTTGGTCCAGGAGGCTCAGGTCCGCTGTTGGGAAAGTTACAGTGAACATTTCATCAGGGAATACTAATTGAGAAAGCATTTTTAGTCTTTGAGTGCACGTTATAAGCCTGTAGAGCTGCCTATTCTTCAAATTTGGTGGCCCGACGAGGTAGGTGTGGAATCTGACACCACCACTGTTTATTGAGAAACTTTTTTTTCAGACTGATACAATTTATTGCTAATTAAATATCTTAGTAGTAGTCCTTACCTTTTCCCCTACTTTTGATTTCATTCAATCATAATTATTCAAAGTATTTTACAGTGGAAAAACTGTTTTAAAAAGGCACCTACAAAGCTAAAAACCTTATAGTATTAGGGAGCTTTTGATTGAGAACGTAGAATGAGAATGCAGACTGGCATCGCATGTGTTCAAGGTTCTACTGTAGACCATTTTCGATTTTTGACAATGCGTAAACAAAACTGATGCAACCAATGTTAATGCAGTACAGTCCTTGTTCTGGCCTGAATGTAGATTTGACAGACGACCATTCCAGTTCTCAGGAGAGAATATAACGCACAGTTTTTAGACATGCGCAGTTAAATTAAGACGACGTCATTACATTCTACGTTCTAAGCCGTCGCAAATCGAAATCTCCTAAATGATGGACCAACCTTTTTTGTGATCCTTGTGACTTTCTGGATAGACTACTATAGGTAGAGTGGCTCTTGTGCATTTTCCCATTTGTTGCTGGTGTGGCTACATACACAATGCTGTCAGGATCTTTCTGCATCAGGTGCCTCTGTCATTAAATAATCTACTATTACACCTGATGGACCAGCAAACATGCAACAAACTCAACACTCGCTCAAATTTCTAGTATGTACATTGTATGGTAAATACATTATAGTAACTGCAAAAATGTCTATTACAGTATTTTATCATTCTTGCCAGATGTAACAACTGATTCTGCACATACTATATAAAATTGATTGGTTTTAATCCAAATGCAGTAAAAGGTTTTAAAGATGTATTATCTGTTATGAGCCATACGAATTAAAAAAATATAATTCCATATTTGAATTGCATAATTTGTATTATATTATTTAATTAAGTTATTAACTTGCAATTAATAATTTTAATGTTAATAAAACATCCCCATCAATTAACGGGTAGTAAAATTGACCTTTTTTTTTAAATTGGTGAAAACTTATTTGATCATTTTAAATGAGCTATCCAGCATTTTTTATTGAATTTTTAAGATAATTTGACATTTTTGTTTCTTTTTTCCCCCTTTTTTTTAAATAATCAGGTTTGCTTAATCCAAAGGTACCAAGTAATTTTCTCTCGATATATTGACATTGCTTCAATTATGTCTCTGCCATTTTTAAAACAAGCTTCAAAAATAATGTAACTAAAATCCTAGAAGACCCATTTCTTTTACAATATGTTGCATATTTGATCTAGTTTGGAACAGCCACTACATAAATTTGAGGAAATGATTATTTAATAAACAATTGTAAAATTTTCTTTTGCTTGATTTTGCTTATAATTTATCTTTTATTTTTGAAAACATGTCCACAGATAATATTAAAAAAACAATGAAAAAGATGCTGAATCAATGGAGGATCACTATCATTTCCTTATAATCTTATTGACGAGCCTATACAGACAAACAAACACATGGGAAATCAGTTCATTGGTTTATAAGAAGAGAATGCAGACATTCTCCTCTATGTATTCCCTAAAGGAAAGGCATATTATGACAAAACATACCACTAGCACAGTGCTTAGGCATCTTAATAACAATGTCAGAGCATTACTGTTGTTAATACATACCCAGTGATACCTTAAGTAAGTACTGATTGTAATATACCCACAGAGTTTGGCAACATTAACTCACATAACATAAACAATTTAACGACATAAACCATTTGCAAAATCTGCGTGATAATGTGACTGCACGAATACATAACAATCTATATTGGTGCCTAAAGTCATCTTCATTACGATTACTACAGACTATCAGACCAAGGTAATTTAAGGATTCCGTTAGCCTAATTCAAAACCATTCAAATGAGTAATTTGGCTACCATTATTGGGTTAATTCATAGTTGAATATTTCTATAGAGATTGCAACAGTATACACAAAACCTACAAATAATGCAGACTTCCTCACTTGGTTCCTATGCCAACAGAATTTTCCTACTACCTTTTATTATTTGGTTCAAGTATTATGCAAAATATGAAGTCCAAAATTATAGTGATAACCACTTAAGTTTAAAAAATTCTAAATTTCAGTAAACAACGATTTTTGCTTGTATACCTTTAACTGTTTAATAAATATTTGTCTTACCTCTGTTATTATTACCCAGCATGCTGTTCTCATCCTGGTTCTTGCTGGAAAGTGTTTGGAAAGCATGACACGAAAACCAGCGTCAGGGAAAGTTAACCTACACGCGGAGTGAAAGTTTAATTCTCAATTTTAGTGTTAGCAAACCCTAAAATACACAAGCAAAACTCGCTAGTTAATGCAACATCAAACAACATGCATGCATTTTTCTCCCCTCCTCTCACCTATTGTGTGGTATATAAAGTCATAGATTGGTAAAGCTGGTTAAAATTGTTGGCACAAATTTACTAATTTTGACCTACGTTTATAAAAACATTACCCCACCCACAAAGTGGCACACAATGTAAACCAAATTACATTTGCATGGGCTTTTAACTTCTAGCCTAGCTTATTTTGATTCAGATTTGTGTTGGTTGCCATATTTGTTGCTAAAAAAATTAACAGTTAAACTAATAGTTGTTCTATTTACAAAACAATTAATAAATGAATGGATAGTGAATACATTGATAAAGGAATGAATGGATTTAATGGATTGACAAACAAAAAGAATGAATGGATGAATAAAGAAATTAACAGATGGACAAAGTGAGGAATGAATGAATGGATGGATGAATGAGTAGATAGATTTCTATATAGATGTGTAGATAAGTGGACAAATTAATTTTTAAAAATTAATGAATGTATTAACATATACATGAATAAATGAATGATGGATAAATGAGTGACTGAATAAAAGATTAAGAGAGCAGATATACGAATGTACAAGTGTAAAAACAAGCAAACAAACACACACACAAATGAACAAATGAATGTATTTGTATGATGTTTGTAATGTTCAGACTGTTGTGGACAATTTGGAAATACTAAATCATTAATTACGAGTCGAGTCATTGTAATATAAGCTATTTTGCAAATTATCAATTTTTTATCTTTTAATTTCAAAAGCTTGCTTTTCAAAACACAAAGCTGGTTTTAAAATGGGAAGGAGCATGGGATCAGCATGCATTGATTATCTATCTATAATCATGTGACCATGTCATGTGACCATGCCAAATTCGTTACCAACCTTTTAGGTGAATTACAAATATACTCATCAACCATTATTACAGGCTCTGCCTCAGTTCTTGGATTCAATGGTGTTACTAGAAATCAAAATTGAAATTCAAGTTTTAAATATAAAATAATCTTTATACAGGTAGTTTATTTTTAAATGTAAAATAATCTTTATTTGCATTAACCTAATAATTCCATATACTGTATTATTGGATTATCTTATTTCACTATGTTTCTAAACACTTTAATATTTGTTATTGATAATGTAAATTGCTATTAATTATTAAATATTGACTATACAGTACTGTTATTCATTTTCATGTACTGAGTACTATAATATTTAACTTCTAAAATGTTATTTTGTGCTAGTCTCAAAAGAATTTGTTATTTTTAATGGATAATAAAGATTAGCAAGTCTTCCTGTTTGTTCCCTCAGATAAGTGACTTTGCTATTAATCATCCCTTCTCTGACAATAATACGAGGGATACATAATTTTCACACAATAACCATTAATATATTCACATATATCCCCACATTGGTAAAACCATAAACCGATTATTTTCGCTTGCTTGAAGTACAGGAAATTGAATTCATCAATTAATAAAGGATATGTATGGATGAATAGGTAAGAAAATGAGTACTGAACACAATGAATAATGAATGAAACAAAGCTGTGAGCTTATATATGAAAGAAAGCACCTTTTAGGTAATATCCCTGTTTATGATAGGAATAAAAAGCCTTCTTTATTTAAAAAATAAAAAATTGTTATTGTTAAATAATTTTTAGAAAAAAAATCTGTAGTAATAATAATAATACTAAAAACAATAACAAAAATTTACAATAATAAAAACAATAAATATTTAAATATTGATCGAGTTCCTAGTCCACATATCAAGTGCCTTGAGTATCTTAGATGGATATGTGCGCTATATAAAACTACACTTTTATTATTATTATTATTATATGGTAATAATATAATAAATAAAAATAATTATAATCCAATGTTGTAGAATGATAACATTTAACATGATGATGTGAACATTAAGCACATCTCTGTAAATTAGCTGCTACAGGTGTCACAAAACACGGCCATACACAATGCAGCACAAGAACGTTGTCGAGAGATAGCTACATAGTGTGGCAATTGCATTTAGAATGCATTGACAATCTGATAACCTCATTGAGGCACAGATTTTTATATTAGATACACAAACAGTCATGTACTGCTCCCATAGGGAGGTATTCCTAGTCATGCATTTAATTCACCAACAGACTAATTTCATTCAAAAATCATTCACAAATTACCTATTTATAATGGACTGTACCAAGATCAGGAAAAAGAAGAGGTAGACAAAAAAGAAGATGGCAAGATGACCTTACATTGTACACTGGTGTACATTAGGCAAGAAAAGCATCCAACAATGGACAAGCCCAGTAAGTAATAAGTAAGTATTAGTAATGGACTGTACCACTATGCCACCCTTTGCATATTGTTGCTTAAGGTCCAAAAAAAATAATGGCATAAACATACACAAACATATACGTTTGTGGGACAAATTGTGTGTTTGTTAGATGAGTGCATTCCTGGCTCTGTTCAGGTTGGTACATGGAATGAGAGAGGCCTGTGGCACTGGCAAATATACCTATAATATGCATTCTTTTGAAGCCTTCCTAAATTTCAGTAATAATTCATACCAAATATATCAATGGGAACCATAATCAGAAAACAGAGACAACAATTATTCATTAACATTACCATTATTTTTCAGTGGCAGATTCAAGGGAGGGCCCAGCGGCCCGGCTCACCCTTCTCACTTTTTTAAAATTAAAATTTTAAAAATGGAGAAAAAGGAAAATTATATTCAAAAGTAGGTCTGAGGGTGCATTTCCAGTCATCTAGTGTCTTATTTATAAATTTTCTTACCTCAACCCCAACAAGGTGGGGCTGAGGTATTCTAGTAGTCTCACCCTGGGCCTATCTATTTCAAATTCCTGGATCTGCCCCTGTTTTTATCTTTATTTTTAGCAGAATTATTGTTGCAACTATCGATATCACTCTTTCCAATTATATCGAAAAATTCATTTTTTCAGTAGTCATCATCATTTGTATTTCAAAAATATATTTCACTGAGAATATATTATTCATTGAAATTTGTAAAGTATAAAATTCATATTGGAAAGAGTAAATGTCAAACTTCATTTTACCAATTTGAATGATAGCTACACAACATGAACAAAATTTGAATTCATGGTTGCTCCTGGCACTTTACTCAGGATCAAAGTTCTCTGATATATACATATTAATTTATATTGTTTCCGGAATAATCTTGCTCTCTAGAAAATCCAATTATTTCTGTCATGAGAGTGGTTAGTGCTCAAATCTAACATGTGATCAATGTATATACCACGAACAATGTATGCGCATCATCAGAATTTCTTAGTTTTCATATACTGTAACTCTGAGATTAATTTAAAACTAAATTTCATCCTATAGCTAGCACACTGATGAGCTATAGAATAGAATATATTATAAAAAAAGGTTTTTCATAAGGCTTCTAAAATAACAATAATAATGGTTGACTTATAAAGTAAATTGTAGATGTCTATGTGCTGAACTTTATTACCCCAATCACTGGATCAAGCACATTATAGAACACAACTCAGGTCCCTCCGGAGAATTCATAATGTTGCAGCTGTAATCAGCGCATTTTGTGTTTGAACAAAATGCCTGGGTGGAGAGGCAACTGTAGGTAAAGTGAAGTTGATTTTAGTCGCGAGAAAAACTGTTGAGTTAACAGATTTGTAACTAAGCAACTTATGGCTCAATCCCATTTACATTTTTTAAACTAGTGTTAACAACGTTAATATCGAGTAAAATTGTTTCCAATTATTATATGTGCAGTACACCTAAAAACAATACCTTGTTCCAATTCTATATCTGACTTTGCTTCACTTTTTGCTTTTTCTGCTTTCTTTAATCTTCTTTTTTCTGACCTCCTTTCAATCTTGCTGTATAATTTGGGATTTAACCTAAAATATGTAAATCAAGAAAAAGAAGTGTGTTTGACTAAAAACTTGGGAATGTCTAATGAGAGATAGATTTTTGAATATTTAAAACCTGATGGAAAAAAGTGAAAAAAAAGGTGGTTATGGCCATTTTCCCCCAGTTTTTAAATATCCAAAAAATCTGTATCTCATTAACCATTCCTGAGTTTTCTGGCAAACACCATTTTTGTGTCTTTTTCAAATTAGATCAGTTGTACAACATATCAAACTTGTTTTCCCCCAGAGCCTAGGCTTTAAAAATGGTTCTTTCTCAGCAGTAGAAACACACCCGATATCAGCAAAATTTTAATGTTATTGATCTGTGCTCAGTCTCTCACTGGAAGTTGATCCTTTTAAATGAGAAATTGAATGTTTCAGGCCTTGGTCAGACTACGTGGATAAACAACTCACCAGGTTTATCCACCTTCCAGTCTGAACTAGGTGGCTTATCTCAAGCCAGGAGTTGTTGCTATAGTAACTAGGCCTGGCGTACCACCTGGTTTAACTTTTCTACACCAGGCTTTAATCGCTGTGGGAGGTCCCACGTTTGACCGCGGATCAACTACGTCTGCTGTGAGCGAATGTACGTGTCACATGCAATGTTTTGAAAATAATTTCCTGGTTCAGGCTCGTGAATATGCAAATGTAACTTCAGGTTCTCGCGCCTTGCTAATCCAGCTAGTCTGAACACCCGGCAGAATTAAGCCGGGCTTACCCTTGAGTCGAGCTTAACGCAAGCGTGGCTTATCTCCAAGTCTGAACATAGCCTGTATTGAATGAGGATTTTCCACATTTTAAAACAATGTATCTGTAACTTTCCCTACATTGGTTACAGTTCCCCCAGAGAGGGCAAATGGGTTACCTGGTTAGACTAAGGTAAAATAGGTTTATTATGAATAGTGTACTGAAGTGGTTATATACTAACCAATTTCAATGAGAAAATGCTAATTTAGAAAAGTCATGTTAATGAGAGATGATACACACTAAAAAAATATTACCAATAGTCTATCAAATTAGGTTGGGTATGCATATGAAGTACAGTGTAATTATTTAAATAACAAAATACTTAAAATCTATTTATGGAATATGTTGTTTGCTCACCACATTATGAAAATATAAACAGCATACAACAGCAACATGACAAGTGATTCATACCTACAAGATACAACATAAAGATGTTTTTTATTGTCATAAGCAAAACAAGAAATAAGATATATTGCCCTCAAGACAAACAGCAATAACAACGTATTCATACCAATCAAAACTATTTCACGTCAATTTCTTCATGCCTTTCAGAAATATATAATTTTCAAATTTAAGTAAATAAATTCGGTACATACAACCTCATGGTAATACCTGAATGAGGCATAATTATGTATTAGAAAGTAGAAATGAGCATTAATAGAATGTATTAGAAACACATTAGCTATTCATGGAGTTTTTACGAGGGTAAAGCATATAGCATTAGTTGAAGCATCGTTATCCACAGGGGAAATTTAAGTTATCCATCTACAATTTAAATTACAGTTTTGTATTTCCTACTCTGCAAAAAAAAACCTTTCTATATTCAAATTATCTTAGAACTGAATCGATACTCTAGTATTTAAAAAAAACAACATATTAATTGATAATTATTAACGATTTTAATGAATTCCGATGGCGGTTGGGTCAAGAGAAATAATATGAAAGACGTTTTTTTTCCTACCTGATGTGTTATCATACTGAATACAATCAACACATTCCAAAATACTTGTGAAAAAAAAATTTGCAAGTGAGTCTGGTGGAAATTGAACTCATGGAATCAAACCCATAATAATAAATATACTTATTCAATAATTCAACTTATACATACAATTACTATTTCAGAAGGTATGCTATATAAGCATGATTTTGGTTTGTTATATCATTTCTGAGTTGATTTATGTGCCTTTGAAGATCCCAACATCATGTCAAAAAAACAGGTTTATCACTTACTTAAATAATACTTAAAATGAAAACATCAAAATAGGCAACTAACCATTGAACTTTACCATCATGAATAACATATATCAATGTGGCTATGGACACAGAATAAACAGTTGTATCGCGAAACAGTGGCCACCACGTCAATGACACAACCTGTAGGAAGAAAAAGAAAACTGAGTACAAGGTGAAATTTATGTAATTGCTGAATTTGTGCAACCTTACAACAACAGTTACATTAAATTTATTTTTTGTTATGTGCCTATAAAAATAATGTTTTGCGCTTGACAATAAATGCGAAAACTGACTGCACACTGCGAATAATCATTCCTAGACCTTAGGTTAAGAGTGTATGGCAGGAGATACAATTAAAATTCTGATTGGATTTATTCAATGTGAAGTACAGCAAAGTTAACCCACAAAAATCTGACTTATTTCCAATTTTGCCAGATTTGTAAACGGGTTTTTTCAGAAAAGGGCAAATTTTAATAATTATATTATGAAAAATGGTTGATGGGACAACATTATACTATTTTAGGCTGTGCTTCCTCAACACCTATCTGATAAGTAATTGAAAAGAAGCCATTTTGTAATTATTCGCTGCGGAAATGGGTCCCAAATTATCTGATAAATTTTCGTACGAGAATCTGATCATTTATCGAAAAAAGATCCGAATGCGAAAATAAATAACCTTTGACAAATGTCAAATCACAGTCATGAAGAGAATTATTCTGGGTAGTTAGAAACTAGTAGTTGGTAGGCCTAGGCCTAGTAATTCAACACTTGATATAAAAAAGTGAGTAAATTTTCTGTAGTTATTAGATATAAAAAATGCCTGAAACGGCTGCGTTCGTCGTCGACAGTGTCTGGGAAATTTAAGATAATTTATCGGAAGAAATTATCGGAGTAATTACAAGTGCCACGGAAGCACACCTTAGAATCGTTCTTATCATCAATATTGGATTTTTTTATGGTAAATTTACATTTTTTAAAATTTATTCTAGGACTGGTCACCAATGACAGTTGTTACAAAGTACTACTACAACTCCATTGCTATCATTGCAAAATGCGTTCAACCGGATGCCATTTTCCCCACTGACAAACCATTGATCCCAATTTCTAACATAATTATTAAGATGTTGTATCTTAGTTTTTCTTTGTAAATTTTAATTGATGATTAAATGTGTGTTCGATAACTAATATAATACAAGCTTTTGTGTTTTTAGTACATTTTGATGGTAAAATATTAGATTTTAAAATGATTATTCCAGAAAGCCTATAATGTCATTCAGGCGTAATGAACGGTAACCAACGTCTGGTTGGCAACAGAGGGTGCCACCTGGCGTTGTGACGACACGACTGTGGTACTCTATAGTGCACACAGAATCAATGGCTTAAACGTCTCATTCGAAGATGGTGTGCTATTGAAATTTGCAATTTCAGCCCTCCAGCTGAAATGCAAGGAGAGCAGTGAATGGAATTTAACCAGGTAACAAGGTTATAATTTCTGTAGTAGATTTACTCATCCAAATATTTGATTTTTAAATATGTTTACATTGACATCCTTTTTACTACATATATGATTAATGATTCTCATAAATTATAGTTATACTGTGACAGAAATAATTGGGGATCTGCTCAAAAGTTATAAAAAGATGAAAAATATAATAATATATGCAATACAACAGATTTGTTGATGAAAAAAGGCTACAAAAGCTGCTATCATTAGAGATATTATTTGAGGAAGCACAAGTGTCAATATAAAATTGATGGCTTTTGTAAAGAGCTTTATACCTGTCCTGCAAACAATGCACAAATTCCTATGATAATCAAGATATTGAATACAGCTGATCCTATAATTGTTCCAACTCCTACATCTCCATTTGCTATAAAAACTCCTGTAGAAAAAAAACAATAATAAATACCTTAAAATATCCGAGTCAAAGGAATCCCTGAAATTGCCTGTAGGACTACTTAAACCATGCTTAAATCTACCCTCTTCAGCGTAAGACGTAAAAATAGACTTATGGCCCATAAAAGTGGTCTAAAGTCAATTCTGAACTAACTTAAATTATTTCTTTAAATGCAGGCTATAGAGTAATCTATCACTACAGTAACTAATCAGTTTGATTTGAAAAATCACTGCAAAGTACATCAGGGATTGAAATAAAAAAAAAAAAATTACAAATATACACGTATATCTATATCATAACGATTCCTTGTATGAAAAAAAACTGTTTCATCTCAAACACAGAGAACTAGTTTACCAAAATCAAGTGTGATATAACAGAAACCAATATAACATAGTAGCATGCATTTACAGTACATATCATTGAAAAGTAAACAAGTGTTGGACTATTGTATTTGTAATTTATCAATACAAATCTTTGCCCATTTAGAAATTGAAGGTAATCCAGACGGAAATTCTATGGAAACTCACCGATAACAGATGTGAATAACTCTGGAGCAGAGCTTCCTGCCGCCATGAATGTAGCACCAGCAACATCTTCGCTAAATCCAAGCCTCTGAAATTACAGAAGGATGTTAATCAATTTGCAATTTGCTAATTAAACATATTTAATATTTTCCACCTTGTGAAAAATATATGAAACGAATAAAAACAAGAAAGTATGTAAATTACAGAGTTAAGATTAGATGTATGGTGTGTTTCAACTCTTAATCAAGTTAAGTTTAAATCAGTTTTAAAAAAATGTAAGATTTGTCGGATTTTTTTTTTATTAAGTACAACAGATACATCTGATAGTTTGTTCTTAGATTTAAGACTTAAGTCAATAATATTTATCAGTTGTTTGACAAAACTCAAAGCTGTGACCTCTTTTGGAAATATATAGTTGAAGCAAAAAATGCTGAAGATCGAATCCCGGTTGGGGCGCCTTTTTTCACACTCTACATACATACATTCATGTACTTATACATTCATTTATGTGAAGCATTGACTAAGACTGCTGGAATAGCAATAAGTATTCAATAGTATAAATTTTAGTGTTTCTAAAGTCTAAATGTGTGCATCAAATAAAAAAGTATTGATTAAATTCTGAGTATGCAGAGGCATTACATGGAATAGCAGAGGTATGTAGTAGATTTTAATGGCTTTCTTCCTGTAGTGGAGTGACAACAGTTTGATAGTTTAATGAAATTCTATATGACTGAATCGAAGAATTAATATTGTGTTGGAAACACATCATTATAGATGTCAGGTTTGCTGTTATTTCAAACATCGATACATTATTGGACATTTTCAAAAAATGGACAAAAAAAATCCTTGACTAATAATACCGTATCCTTGTTTTTAATTACTTTTGAATTGTAACCATATTTTCTGTATATTTTTGCTATATTTATGTATCAGGGCTTCCTGGGAAAGCAGTGATAGTCACTGAATGGTTATACCCTGAATAAAGAAAGCTTAAAAAATAATATAAGATTAGAATAAATTCTAATTTAAATATATCATCAAAATATTTTTAAAACATTGAAAAATTGAATAAATTCCAAAGATGAAAATCTGTTGCATTATTTTAAAAACACACCTAAATTTCATTTATCATTTTAAGTTGGGAAATATTTTCCAAGTCTTAAATTTCAGGCTATTACAGTAGCAGATAGTGAAATCTGTGGTATACAGATTTCAAAAAATATGAATCAGTATCAATTATTATTAGTACAAACTGGATTTTTTAAGATGTTGCACTTAAATTTAAGCCTTGCTCCACCAATCTTATTTAGGACAGCAGTTTATCAATCAGAAAGTAAGCATGTTCAAGCCTTCAGTAGTTGACCTGTATTACTGGGTATCATTAATTTATAAATTTATTTTATTTATATATTTTTTTATTTTAAAAATTTTAAAAATTATTTATGTAATTTAGCATATAGGAAAACATTTGTATTGTGTATTATTTTAATCAATTTTTAGTTAATTGTTATCTTGTGAACACATTATTGAGTACAGTACCACCAATTTATAGGTGTATGGTCAGATATTATTGTTATCAATACGATCCTGCATGAAATGCAAAAACAAATTTTAAGCACCAAATTCTAAATTTTAATAATTCATTCATTCTTAGAATATTGAATATTAGGAAGAAAGCAAAAGTAGGCCTATGCATCCAACCATTAAAAAACTATCTTTGATAGAATGCATCCAGCACCAATTGTGGTAGAGACAAGCAAAACCAGTCACTTGTTGCAAAAATCGATTTTTATTTATTAATACAGGGTTAAAGGTGAAAATGAGAACTATAAAATAGTAAAAAAATCATTTATATCCGACATTTCCTTATGAAGAACTTTTTACAAGCGTTTAAACATAGAGCTGTTTAATGAACAATATTTCAGAAATCAGCCTTTAAAGTTATAGTATGATTTTGGGCATTGCTCAGGCAGAAACCATCACCAAATTGTTAAAAATTGTTGTTTTAACATTGAAAATGGAAAAAATAACAGCATATCATGATGTATAGATATATAAAGTTTAGTTTAGTGCAAGAAAATAGATTTCAAAAATTTTGACATTCCAGCATTTTTTGGCCATTATCTCTAAAACACGATTTGCGATGAGTGACTGGTTTGGCTCGTCTTTGCCACAAATGTTGCCTATACACATTTAATAGCCCATCAGTGGTGGTCTGAAGTGAGCAAATATAATTGATTTTATTTTTGTATTTTAAAATTCTCTTAGTGAAATGTGCAATTCTTCCAATACACTGTTAATGTTTTTTCCCTATAAAATGCCTCCAGCTAACAACATGCTAAATGCCTCTGACCAGCAGCCATGCAGTCGCACTGTTTCTAGCCCTGTGGTAAGAACATTCTCTTAAAAAATAATCTCATGATTTTTCTACATGCACTTCAATAGTAAAAATCAATTTTAATAATTGACTATCTTCAGTGCTGGATAGATTACTCATAAATATTCATTACTTTCAGCCTTATGGAAACAAGCTTACTGGTAATTTGTATGATGAAAACTGTTGGCTTGGAAATCACAGCATATTGCAATGCAAAATTTCAAATAATGATCCATGGAAATTATTATTGATATTTTTAGGAACTACAGTGATGTTTAATATATTTAGAAAACCAAGTCTTCTATTCAACCTCTAAAATTTACCAATGAAAATATTTTGGTCATCCCATGCAGGAGCGTGTGGCGCAACGTGTAAGGTGTTGGACTTCTGATCGTGAGATGGGGAGTTCGAGAATAACGCTCGTCTCATTGCTTGTGTCCTTGGGCAAGGCACTTTACTTAATAGTCAAGTAAAAATATCATTAAATTCATCAAGGAAATCAGTCAAAAGTTACTTTGATAAAAAAAATTTATAATACAATAGAAATTGAAATACAAGAATTACAGCATAGAACTAAATGTTAAAATTTTCAATTTACAAGGGTAGAATCTTTCAAGATATGAAAATAGAATTATTGCTTCATTGCTTACAAATATTGACAGTTAAGAAGATATGCATGAAGACCCTCTGTAGATTCTTAGAAAGTAAGTAGATAAAAAAAACTACAAAATACAAGATAGCACTTTCGATTTTGAACAAAGAATTGAAAAGGCAGTGAATATTATAAAATGTTTATTCAGCCAGTGGCAGAATAATTAATGCCACAGAAGAGATTCTCTGTATTACTATCCTGGGAAACAGGTCATAATTATAAAACCTGTCAAAGTCGTAACATCATCTGTCTATCTAACATCATCTGTCTATCATCACTTCTGTAGGTAGAGAATTTGCTAGGAAAAAACGTTCTAGGAATTTCTAATAAAGAATAAAATATGCAGCCACACATGGTAAACTAGAAAGTATAAACAAAAAAAATAGAAATTGTAATCTATTTAATGAAAAAAAAATTCCTTTTATTTTTTCTAAATATATTATTAGCTTGCAAAGTTTCTTCTAAAAAGATCATTGCAACAGATTTAAAGGGTAAAGAAACCAACAATGTTACTTTAGAACTGGTTACCAAAAAAGATTATCTTTAAATTCTAACTGCTGAATGAGAAGAAACATAGAACGTAAAACCGCTCATATTGTGGTTAGCAATTAAGCCACTGATAGTCTTGACCAATCAGCGAAACTCCTACCCGTGTGTGTGTCAAACAATGGTGTTACAACAACTGTGTTACCTCTGTTATTGAACCTCAGGCCAAAGCAAAGCTTAAGCAATATTCAAGAGCTATGGATGCCATGTACAGTACATGATAAAAGTAAGAGATAGCCTTTATTTATACTGAAAAATAGACAAACTACAATAAAGCATATTGTATCGAAGTGAGATTTTTGAATTTTTTTTTGTTATTTCCAAGAAAACGTATCCCATTACTTACATTACTTTTCCCATTTGGAGTTTCCTGATGAAATCCATGTCTGAGAATAAATTTTATAAAAGTTAGCCTTAAAAGTGCTGTTGTCATTTCTTATTGTTCTACAGCAGACGAATGCGGCTACAATTTTTATTCATCAAGAAAACAGAACTAACTGTAGAAGCCAAAAATCCAACAGAAGTCAACCCATTCACAACATCTATCGAGATCATGGAAAAACAACGTAAATTGAAAAGTTTACATCTCACAGCCAATTTTAATAAAACAGAAATAGTAAACCAGAGCAAAAGCTACAATAGAAGCTGCGATTAAAAAGTAAAATTTTACTGGAGGGATAACATATTATCTTAACACCACATTAAAACTTGCATTTCACTATGAAACTGTTTAGTTGCTGAAATATGAATATAATGTGTTAAGGACTTCACAACTAATGATTGATTTGGCTTATTCCCATGAAATTTTAATGAAGAAGCGTAGAATTAGAACACCTTAAATGCATCTTCACGTTGAGGTATTTCATCCACGTTGCCAATGCATATGATATAGGACATAATGTAAACAAAGATGAAAGAATGTAAATAAGAGAGTCCATGGCACAAGCAGCAAAAAGGAGGATGAGATTAATTAAGGTACATCAAATTAATTCAAAGAACTTCAGGTGGACAAATCTTTGTTCATTTATATGGTAATATCTCAAATAGAACTTTGTATGCACATGATGAGTCAAACACATTAAAGGGATGGAACATGATAAATAAATTGAAATTTAGTCCCAGGGCAGAAATAATCAGCAATAATTATAACTGAGATTGCAGCATTAACTTAGGAGTTGCATTTGTCATTGTATCCCTTTTCATCTCCATCATTTATCTCTTCTTATGAATCTTTAATATTGGAGTGAAGTGGGTGCAACAACTGTGTAGTCACTCCCCACCCACCAAATCGGAAAAGGTTCACATTTTCAAGACAGTCGAGAATGTACTGAATATAAAATATTTTATTTTCTGTAATAAAGGTTATGAGGGTATCTTAAAACAATCTATCATTAGGCATCATTTGGGAATTGAAGTTGGCATAGTAATAAAAAATCGAAGCTGCGATCCAACTGGCTATGTCTTCCGGGGATTGTAGTGTTTCTCAATTAGACCATTTTTGCACATCTATGCACCACGGGAATCCTGAATACGACCCTGTTGTTACACAGTATTGAGTGGTGAGACCTACAACAAAACTTGGGCTTGATGCAAATGAGGCCTGAAATAAACCAACGGCTATGTTCACAAACACCATCTAGGCCTAATGGTTAGCAGGATCCAGAATGTGAAGGGAATATATCTCACTATGTGAAATCATGAAGGTATCATAGGCTTGGATTTACAGAAAGAACAGAAATATTATTGTGCTTCACAAGGTTGAAAGATCCTGGAAAGCTACTGATTTTAATTAAGATTATAAAATTCAGATTTATCTTTGAATATTTTAAGACTTTCTGGCAACCTTTTTGGAAAGTAAAATATTGTGAAAATCTTGTACCTAAGGCCATTTATCCTCTACCAAGATAAAAATTTTGCTTGGGAATTTTTTAGTTGATCTTAATATTTTAAAAAGCACGCTACATACATGTATAATGGTAATACCAAATATATATTTTAATCTTAATTATATTTCAATGTATTTTATGTTATGAAGCAAATATATTTATGATATATAAAACAAACTAACCATCCCATACATTTTATTATTAAATATAACAATTAAATATCCTGTATTAATTGAAGAAACATTAATGATGATACTTATTTCTATATATATATATATTAAATAGTAGGTTTAAAATATACTTATATAACCTCTTACGTCTAATCTACATAATTACTGAAAGATATCATGGTCATATTAGATTAGGAGCAATTATGCCAGTCACATGGAAAAATGGCTACTAAATGGATATGTATTTGTACAGAACATATTACACATCCAGTCCCTTTACGCTTCAGCAGAGATCAACGGAAGAAAAGCTAACCAAATATCCTAATACTAACAAGAGTAAAAAGACAAAGCAGCAGAAGAGCAATAAAACACAAATTGTTTTGTACCTACACAGTGGCGGATCCAGGAATTGAAAATATAGGGGGCCAAGGAGGTACTTTCACAAATGAAGGATCTATACCACCTCAGCCCCAGCCGGTTGGGCTGAGGTAAGAAAACTTATGGCACTTCTAGATGGCTGGAAATTGCACTCTCAGACATAAAATATTTTTAATTTATTTTTTAATTTTTTAATTTTTTAATTTTTAATTTTCTTTATATCTACATTTTTAAAAAAATATTTTGAACAATTTAGAAGGGTGACTGGGTCGGCTGGAGGGCCCCCTTTGTGAATCCAACACTGAAGGCAACATGCAATGCTTGGAATAGCATAGTCTCAACTTACTGTCTATTCAGTAATCTTATATCTAAACTCTTGATTACTTTCAGTACCATACTTAATGTCAACCCACCTCATTAATCCTTGTAATCCTTACTAGTGGGTGCCACATTGTATTTTTTGTGGCGCAATAATAATTTTATATTGTTAATCGATGTCGCATTAATTTAATCATGCAAATGGAGTAAGTAAATTCTTCATAAGGAATAGGATATGCAAACAACTACAAATCAAAATTCTGTAGGGTAGGCGATAAACCATTGAGGAACATGGGGTCAAACAATATAGAGCATGTGTAAGCATGATGTAATGTGAAGATTTGAATGATAGAAGTGAAGGGATTGTCGGAGAAACAGCAATAGCTCTATCCACGCTATCAAATTTTCTTTGACAAAAATCTGTTGTAATGTATGCCTATATATAATAATGACGTGCCTATATATGGTCATATGATGTCATCATGACCATATTTAGGCAAATCACATGTTTTTGTCCAATAACATTTGATAGTCTGTGTTGTGTTCCTGAGTTGTCGTTGAGACAGGAACAGGCAGACACACAGACAATCAACATACTGTATGTGGCAAAGACAAGCTAAACCAGTCACTCGTCACAAATCGTGTTTCAGAGATAACGGCCAAAACATGATGAAATGTTAACATTTTTGAAATCTATTTTCTTGCACTAACTAACCTTTAAATATACATCATGATATGCTGTTATTTTTCCCATTTTCAATGTTAAACCAACATTTTTTAACAATTTGGTGATGGTTTCTGCCTGAGAAATGCCCAAAATCATAAACTTTAAAGGCTGATTTCTCGAACATTGTTCTTTAAACAGCTCTATATTTAAACGCTTGTAACTTCATAAGGAAATGTCAGATATATTTAATTTTTAACATTTTATAGCTCTCATTTTCACCTTTAACTATGTATTAATAGCTAAAAATCAACTTTTGTGTCTATGTACTTTATTCTTCATAGGCAGATCTAAAGGGGAAGGGGGAGGGGAAGAGGCCATGTTAGCCTTGGCCCCCTAAATTTTTGAATTTTCTTTTTAAATGGAGAAAGAAAAAAGAAAATTATATTCAAAGTCTGGGAGCGCCATAGCTCCCAGACTTATTTCATTATTTTTCACAATTTAAAAAAAAAATGTTAATATATATGCAGAACTAACAAAAATAACAAAATAATTAAAAAATAAACCAAAAAACTAACATATGTTCGGTTATCTTTACACACAAAACATGCATCTTTACCGCTCGGCCACATTTCACCTCATATACATATAGCCAGTAATATTACACCCCTATAATACAACGACAACCAGCGGATACAAAGATATAGCGCCACAGCAGGGCGAGGGTTTGTAATCTCAGATTATCTTGTTATTAACGTACATAGAATTTTTTAGCTTCCTGTGATTACTTCAAAAATAAACGGTATTATTCCTCCACAAATGAGAAATATTTTCTCTTTCTAATTTAAATTTTTGTAAATTATTTAAACAATATTTTTTATTGTTTATATATGATTATTATTACTGATATTAATTTTGAATTTATAGATAGATATTCCACTAAGGAATAATCAAATTGTTAAAAACCTGCAAAATGAGCAAACCATCTTCTGCAAGTGATTACCTTACTGACTATATTGTTTTTTTTTCACTGTGGTCCTTTTTCCGGCAACTCTGGGGAATGGTCAAATTCCATCGATAATGGTGCCACTTAACAGACCAGTCAAATAAATGTTCAGTGGAACGTATCAATACAGTTGGCATTTATTATTCCTCATTAGTTAAGTAACTGTAATCAATTATCTTTAATTACCTCACAGATCTTCTCAAGCGATGACACAAAGTAGTCGTCACACACAATTGCGAGAGCGATGAACATGTACACAACCTAAAATCAAAAATATTCAAAAATATTTTCAGCTGGTAGTTTCTTTATGTAATATAGTATACTTAATATACTAATGAAAAAAATAAATAATAAATATGAATTTTCCTATTATATAAAATTACTACCACCCAAAAAACATCACTAATTAAAATAATAATTTTAACTGGTGAATTAAATTTAATTTAAATATTATTATTTGAATAACAAAACTTTATCTAACTATTATTCATAATGTTTTACAGTTTTATGTTAAATCATAAAATATATTCTTCTGATTTGCATTATTTATATTATAAATTATTAAATATTTATACACAGCCTAACCAAACTATTTATATTTTTTGAGTAATAATTAATAAGATAATAATGTATTACATTACTTTATTATAATTATTACAGTATTCATAAATGTTTTATGATTATTCATATTATATATTTTTCGGATTTGTTGGCAGCAAAACAAACATCAATAATTAATATAATTATTTTAACTGGTCAATACAGAAGTTTATCATAGTTACTATTTGTAATGTTTTACAGTTTTATACTGAATCCTAAAATATAATCTTCTGATTTGCATTATTTATTTCAATATTAAATATTCATGAACAGCCTAGCCAAAATATTTATATTTTTTGAGCAATAATTAATATAATATACAGTACCTGTATTACAGTACTTTATTGTACTTATTATTCGTAAATGTTTTATGATTATTCATTATATATTTTTCAGATTCGTTTGCAGCAAAACCATAAAGATGAACATCAATTGTTAATAAAGTATTCATAATATAATACTATTTTCTAAAATATATTAATATACTACATGAAATGTACCTTATAAACTAATTATAAATCATTAAGTAACATTTATATTATATACATATGTTAATATTAAACATGTCACCTTCAAATGTAATGTGTGCATATGTTATGCATAAAATATGTACATTTGATGATCAATAAAATTTTATATAAATTATGTACCTCAATGTGATCAATACAGTATATTTTATATGTTCAGTGAACTTACAACACAGATGTGTACGACCAGAGCACCAGTCTTTCTTTGTTGGTTTGTAAATATGTCTGGAGGAAACTCATGAATTGCTGTGAACATAAAAACAAATAATTTATTAGTTATAGTCAATCATTATCTTTATAGAATGTAGATTTATTCATATCATATAGTAAAATATTAACTTTACTTTGGTCATTTCCCAATGGTGTCATAACCCAGGGGCAGCATGGCTGCAGGAGCCTCAAAAGTGAGGTCTGGGGCCTGCTGAGGCAACCAGCGGGGTCTAGGGACAGAGCCCATGGTGGGGTTTGCGGGGTAAACCCCAACCCCTGTCTGATCCCCCTCTTGGCAGTAGTGGTCATACCTAATGTGGTTATTGTTTGCATTTTTTTAAAGATAAAGAAAGCTAAACACAATTTCAAGTGATTATTCACATACTACAGTAAGCTTTATAAAGAACAATACCCTGTATGGAACCTAAACATTGTATATTTTCTTCATTTGTCTTTCCTACTGATCTTTGTAACTTTTATTCATTTTAACGCCGATTTCTCCTTACCATTTTAACTTTTTTTTTACGTTTTAATGCTAACTTTATTGAATGTTTTAGTGTTCTTAAATTTGTCTTCATTATGTAGTATTGATATACAATTCTATTTATAAGCTTTTACGTATGTTATGATTTTTTTTAATTGGGTTGCGTACACACAAAAATTTCTAATTACAAGCTTTTACGTATGTTATGTTTTGCAATTGATTTTCTAAAATTAACATTATATGTTTCACCATTAAACTAGGGTACTTCCAACAAATGATATGGTTGACTTGCTATGGGTATGATAGAACGTTAATAAGTGTTTTGACTGTAGGGGTTTAGTTCTCAATCTGTCAAAGACTGTTTAATACTTCTGTACATAAACCAAATTTAATCACTGTTTTGACAAGCAATAGTAGAACAAATTCTTTGGATATTTTTCCTTACTTGGTGGTGTACAATTCTGTCGATCTAAGTGTTCATCTGAAACGTCGTCATCTGAAGAGTTATCCGTTTCAACAGACATCAGATGTCGTCTGAATAGAATGTCATCCCCACCCACAGTTTCTGCTGAAATAAAGATGTAGGCTTAGAATAAATTCAAGATCAATAATAAAGAGTTAAAGATGAAAATTAGAGCTATAAAATAGTAAAAGAATCATTTAAATCCGGCATTTCCTTATGAAGTTAAAAGCATTTAAACATACAGCTGTTTAAAGAACAATATTTGAAAAATCAGCATTCAAAGTTTATGATTTCAGGCATTTCTCAGGCAGAAACCATCACCAAATTGATAAACTTAATTTTTTTTTTCTTCTTCTCTGTTGTTGTTAAGCGCCTTGAGGTTGTGTCAACGTGAGGCGCTATATAAATCCAGAATTATTATTATATTATTATAAAAATAACAGCATATCATGATGTATAAATATGTAAAAGGTTAGTTTAGTGAAATAAAATAGATTTCCAAAAAAACTCATACAGTACAAGATCCTATTCTCCCAAAAGAAAGAAAAACAAATACTGTAAAACCTCAAGCAGATGCCCAACGTGCTAAATAGAGAAAACACCCATCACATAAAGAAGCACGGCCCTTCTTAATTTCGTAAAAGATCTCGAAAAGGAGCCCATCCGAATAATCCTTGATCCGAAATAGAAACCTGGATGTGCTTTTAATCAAGATAGTATGTACAGTATTTCTTTTTGAGATATACTCAATTGTCACACAGAAATACACTGTTAAAAAAAACACTAGGTTTATAGTTTATGTAATTTCATTTACCATTCTTAATTGAAAAAATGATGCTTCTATTTTTTGTGAGTTTTAAAAATATTCCACAGAATTTTGGATTCCATGGTTTAAAAATGTCTTCAGTAGTCCTATATGGTTTTATAGTAATTCCAACTATTTACAGTATTCATTTTAGAAAAAACACACCCTCCTACCACTCATTTCAAAAATCCATCCGAGAATCCTGAAAAAAAAGAAGCCCATTGGCTTCGATTCAAGGTTTTATGGAAGTTACTAAAAGGCTAATCACAATTTTGACAGATTATGTGATTCTGAAATTTTGTTAGTCTCTTGAATCCTTAAATTCAACTCACTTGTTCAATGTCATACACCCCCCACCACCAACACACGCACAAAGTCAAACTTAGGGTCATAGCACTTCCCTGTACTACACTACTCTCAATCCAGGATTCAGGACGCTGTAGACACTATGGGTTAAAAAGTATTTAAATGACTCCTGGATATGTACCCAGAGAGGGCTCAATAAATTTAGGGGCAGGAGTTTCCACAGGAGGGTCCAAACCAACTTGGGCCAGCTGAATAGAAATATAGGGTGCCAGAATAATGTTCTGTGGAGTTCATCATGGGAAAGATTTAATGGTTTAGGTTGCCCAAAATTATGTTTCTAAACCACAATATAGGGATTGGTAATCCAACATATGGGGGTGGGGGCATGAATAAAATTAAGAATAGGGATCGGACATCCACAAAATCTTACATTGATCAATACAAATTAATATTTCCAGTTCGACTATGCGTGTCCCACGGGGTGGGGAAATATTTTACCCTCTTCCCCCACCGCGCATCCCCCTTCAAGTCTGTTCGTATGACTCCTCCTCTGGAGCACACAGGGCGTACAGGCCCTTAGACCCTACCCCCTAGTCCTAGTCGCACATTGCCTAAATAAAGCAGTTACTAGCCTAGACTACTACTGGCCTAGGCTAGGCCCCTAGGTAGGATTCTGTTCACAATACTATAGGCTAAATAATATTATGAAAAATTACAAGGACCTACGTAAATACATTATTCATAAAAAAACAGACAGAATAATACTAATATAAAAGAAGGCATCCAGCTTAAGTATACCTATCCCTAACCCCGTGCTCTTCTACCTGTAACTACTACCACTACCTGCCTAAACTAAAAAATTTAGAAACAAATGTAAATACTGCCCTCTATTTGTTTATATCTTGCGGATAAATTGAAGTAGTACTGTACGAGTCAATTTTCAAGGAGCCTAACTAGTATTTCGTTTACATGGTTCCATGGTAAAAGAATAAACAAATTTAAACATCAGTGTCTGCTTGGTAATCCTTCATTAAAAAAAATACTCATTTCCACATTTAATCAACCCCACAATACAGTTTACAGGTTCCATAACTATAACCGGTACTGTAGTATAAGACTATGTACAACTGCTTAACCTAAATAAATGTTGGCCTACCACAACAGAACACCCATAAGAACAACGCAATAATAAAGCCAAAATGAGATGAATGATCCTCGATTCCTTAATTGCTCTTTAGGTAAGACGAGTAAAATGCAATAAAACTAGATGAAGAGAAAGGGTAGCCCTATGCCTACGTACTTTTTTTTTCTAAAACAAATAGCAATGTGTTTTATTCCAAATGATAATACCGTCGTATGTATTAATATTATTACGCTAAAAGCTCAGTGGTCGTGTGTTCACTGCATACTTTCTGTATTCATGGAGCCTGGTATACCATATAAATTTTCAAATTGATTTAAAACAACAATTTAAAAAAAAAAACTAAAAATCCTATAGCTATAATTAGACAAATTTTAATATTCTTTATAATATTGCCTATAAAATTCATGTTGTCCTCATTAATTGTATCTCCTAGAATAGACATATAAATTGCCAGTTATTTTTCACAATAAAACTGAAAAATATGGTGGTTGTTAGCAAAAAAAAAAAAAAACTACGTAAAAAATAACCATCCAACGAATGACCGGTATATGAACCTTTCCTGCATATCATTTATCCTTCCAGGGTTAATAGGCGGTTAAGTAGACAGTTACTATAGCTAAACACAATACTGTATTCAAAATACGGGGATTGTTGCCAAACAAAACTACAGTTAGACATTACTGTTAAAAATTGCATTTTATTTAAACAGTTAAAGATATCTGACTTCAACATGACTACCCCATTTGGTATGTATCTAATGCTGATTAATAGATAAATTGGTCGTCGACAAAAACTTTCGGATTAATTCACGTAATCAAGCTCATATTTTCCTGTAGAAATTATGGGAAAATCGGTAATCCTTCAACCGATGAAATCAATAGTAATATATTATAACTAAACTTGAGTTCCAAGCGAAGCGAATGCAGCGAAGTAGCTAAGGTCACAGCATATAAACAACCAGTCCATAAACAGCAAAGTATAAAATTACTACAGATTAGAGTCGCTTTTATATTTGCACGAATTTTTGTATATGAACACTCCTTCTATGCCCTATTGAAGTAGTTGAAATATTCGTTGCAATAATTTTTAGTGTTTCTAAAGTCAACAATTTAAGTATCAGAGTGTATAGGCCTATATCAACTGAGTAAAAAAACATATTCTAACCAAAATCCACTTTTGATCCTGATGTCCTTTAACTCAAACGGATTTCATGATTTGCTTACTAGAGATTCGCGTGCCACGGGTCTAACGAGCAGTTGACCTGGTTTCATGAGGAACACACATCAACTTTCCTCCATGCATCAACCAATAAAAAATTGCGGAATATGTGTCCAAAGCCATAAACCAATCGTCTCATCCAATCGTATTAACGGAATACCGTATCACAGCGAACAGCTAGTTTCTATGACTTCTAATAGAGCAAGTAAGAATACTGCTTACTATTATAAGTAATAAACAATGCAGACATAACACGGTATAGGCCTATATATAGAAATGAAATATAGCGAACTGCTTTTTCTAATTTAATCGAATATAAATATTTATACTTATTATAAGCCTATATATTATACAAAATATATATTTACATTGTACATATATATACATATATATAGGCCTGTACATATATATATATACACATATATACGTATATATATACATATATATACATACATACATATATAAATATACATACATATATACATACATATATACATACATATATATATACATATATATATATACATATATATATACATATATATATACATAGGCCTACTATACATATACATACATATATATACATATACATGTACATATATATATGTATATCTACGGTATCTTTAGTGTTACATTTCTCCAGAGATTCCAGCAAATATAATCTCGGTACCATCACATGTCATTTAGAGCTCAGATATGCGTGTGTGTGTGTGTGTGTGTGTATTACGTTCGCTCAAAATAACTTTGTAGATCAAAAGAAATTATAACATAACGTCATACATATATTTATAGTATCTGCTTAGATATACTAAGTACTGTAACCACTTGAAATAATATAATAATATAGGCCTCTGCAATGAATTCTAAAATAACGGCGAGGTATACTGTATTCCCGTAGTGTGGATACACGAGTTAAGTGCCTACATTGCTGACACCCACGAATGAAAATCAAATCATATACCGTACAGTACAGGCTTTACAAAAATCAATGGCATTCGAACATCTATAGTCTGAAGGCACCGCGTGGTGGCATCGCACCTTAAACATATCAGAACAGCAGTACGGTACTGCACCGCTACAAAATCGTGTCTACTTCGATAACTGTGTTTAGAAATTAAGCAGTGAGAACGGGAAGAGTGGCATTTAAAATGGCTAAGGAGTCAAGCTGAAAATAAATCAAAATATTAAGCTTGGCCTGTAAAATCTATTTGATGGAAATAAAGAAAGTTTACATATTGTATGTTGTTAAAATATTAAGTTATAACTTTGATTTGAATCTGATTGGTCGGTTTTTATTTGGTTCTGTAAACATGGATGGGTGAGATTTTCTCATCAGTACTGGTATTCTTGAAAATGATCAATTAGATCGAAACGTTGAACATCAAAATGTCTCTGTCTCTTTTCGGAGTTACTGTCTTTTTGTTTTGTGAAAATAACGTGATTTTCATTGAAATAGATTGCATCAACAGTCCTGAAATGAATGTTAATTAAAATAGTGAAATGTTATATTGACCTGTCACACCGAACTCATCGGTCACTAATGAGCACCTTTTATGTATTTCTTCAATCATACAATTATGTAACGAACAGACAGGAAAAGTTTACTGACGTCTAATCGTCCGATAGTCTAGCGCAAAGGTAGCTCTACGAATTGAATGATTGGGTTGATGAATGGATGATGTTTGTAGGACAACGTATGACTCTTTTCCGAACAAATCCGAAATATATGAGAAAACTTTCTACGTAAAATACAAGCTACATACAGTTATAATATTTAGAAAAGCCAATGTCTAATGCTGTACAACAGCAGGGGCGGATCCAGAAAATACCTGACGGGGGCACAAAATAAAGTTCACGCCGCCACGCCCACCTCAGCCCCACCATGGTTGGTGTAAATAAGTGGTACCGGTATATAATCGAGCTCTCCTTTCACCCACTGCTGGATCGCCAATGAACTCATGGGTGCACTCTTTTTCCCTCTTATCACTCTTTAACTAAAATGTTTGTCCCTCTTTTTATTTTTCGGCTTGACTGACGGGGGGTGGGGGAGAACACGGCCCTCATGCCACCCCCACCCCCCTTGCTGGATCCACCACTGAAGAGTATGCTTGTCTGTTGGATAGAATTCAACGACATGTTGCTATATTGTGGTTGCTATATTGTAGCTCCCAAGCCCATGACACTCAGTCACTCTATGCATTGCCGAATCACTCAGACATTAACCTATGGCAAATTCTCCTCAAGCCTTGCTCTGCTCCAGTAGCGGATTCAAGAGGCAGCAAAACTTGCACTCCCTACCCTGACATCAGTACCACCCCCCCCCCCAAAAAAAAGGCTTCACGCACCGTATATATGTTTAAAACTATTTTATCCATGTTATCTCTAGGCCTACAGAACTGACCTCAGTTAAACGGAACTTCACAAACATGAGTGTATGGGGGGGGGGGGGTGACGCAAAGCTCTATATATTGGACCATGGTCAACATTTAAATTTTGCTTTTGGCCGAGTTTTGTATTCATCAGTATAAAAGTAAGCGCTGCGGTTCAGAGTTTTGTCGACGCAGAGGCACCAGCTAACATTTTCGTACGGTGCAGTTGCGTTTGCTGTAAACATTTGGAAAAAGGCATTACGGTAATTAACAAAATTATACTTTTGTATATACAAATAAGCTAGAAGCGTGCGAGTTTGTTAGGAACACACTGTTTAGCAGTTACAGATCCGTTGTGAATTTGTGTTACGATTGCATGCTAACCTAATGGCGTGTATGGTAAAACAAATGATGTTTACTATTTTTGGAAATTTTGAATGGCATTTGTTTACATGGAGAAATGCCGTATGTCTTTAGGACTTATTTTATACGTATAGGCCTTATCACAGGTATAATCAAATACAATATGCATTTGCAATTTAAAGTCTATATTTATGAGGTTGGTTGGATGGTTACATCGAACTGTTATTATAAATATGCAAATTATCCACACAATCGTTGAACATAACGTTAAGTATCCCTCAAGGGTTGTTTATTGTCTGTTTATTCATGAATGTTCGTTATATGTATAGTGGCTTACGTTATGTAACAAAAATATTATTTCGCGTGATAAAATTCGTATAAAATGAGTCATGTTTTGTAGCAGATGATGTGACTGTTACAGGGGGCTCATTCAAATGATTCTCACAAAATACAAGAACTTAAGTTACAGTGACCTTTAAAGCAAATATTTTCTTCCTCTACGATTACGAATGTCTAGGAGCTATATACTAGAATCTATGCTTGTAAATATTTCCTCTAAAGCATTGGAACGATTAGTAGAGAGACACACTCTCCCAAGTATTCATACAGACATTGGCTATTGGCTTGTGTGGAAGGCTGCCACCGTATTACTATTGCACCAGCCTCAATATATCATCATCTTTCATCTTTTTTCTAGTACTATTAATTTTCCATAAAACTTGTTGAACATGAGCGCCACATACCGGTACTGTTTGCAGCTGGCGACACTTAGCCCCTAATTGCCATCATCCTCCTCACAAGTCAACAGATAGACGTGTTGCAGCATCGTGATGGACTTGGTGCAATGGTGTACACTGTTGCGGCATTCAAAAAAAAATACGATTCTCATTCTCACACGTTGCCAACCATGTGCATGAACTTACAACCTAAGGATTTTCATTATGCATATGACACATGGGTCTAATGTTGAAAAGCCTGGTTTATAAGCGATTGTGTAGGTACCTACTATCTGTGCGAAGCACTGTACTGATACTAGTCACGTTCGAAATGATTTGAAAGTTTCATGTATCATTGATTACATGCTATTTGTTAATTAAAGCATTGCTTATAGCTTACATAAAATCAGCCTTATACTGATCGAACCGTCGCACACGACACTTTACCGAAATGGCAACGGTAAATCTTATCGAGTGGATCGGATCGCAGACTCCATAACGTACGTAGCATTTCATCGACAGGAAGTGTCACAGAGCGTGGTAACAATTTAGAAGGCACGTACTGCATGCACATCGATTGCATTCAAGGCCTTAGATCGATAGTGTCTAAAACAGCTAAAATTACCTCAATATTCGATTATTTTCTCAGAAAAAAAGAAACAAACCGGGTAGTGTAAGTGTAATTACCGCAATTATTAATAGGGCCTAACCATTAAGCATAAAACATAGTTTGGGTTTTTTTAGTATGCGGCTTGGTGAGGGGCATACTTCTATATTAACATCGAGCCAACGTCACGATCTACAACAACAGTTTGTGATTTACCATTTCCACAAAACCCTGATGTACAGCACAGTACAGTGACGTCATTATATTAATTGAATACTTCGGTTTGGGAACAAGATTCATAAAATAATCTATTTTAGGATGAAGAGAATCTCATAATCATCACTACCTTGCGTTTCAGTAAATATTTTAAGGTGAATCAAATGGTTTAATTATCGTACTAATTCCAAACAGCTAGGATATAATTTAATGTGGTGGGAAAGTTAATAGAACAAATTTAAACACAAAGTTATTACCACACAGGCCTATAATGATGGCAGTAATTAAATAGGTATAAGATAATAATATATTTACTTTCTCCAGTAAAACATCATGAGTACAAAACATACAGAGGAGGGGATCAGACGAAGGGGTATACATATACATCATAAATCAACGATTCCCATTAACATATCTCTGTTAATTACCATTACCATACATATATATATATATATATATATATATATATATACACACATATATATTTTTGTGAAACAGTGCTCAATCCCACTGAAAAATCTATCTCTTATACACATCTAGATGTGTATAAGAGACAGATTATGCACTTGTCAATTGTAGTCCAAACTTCCATGGAAACTGCTAAGTGATACGCACGCGTAGTGCTTCCATCAAGGAACCTCATCTCCTTGGCCTAGCTCTCACGTTGCTTCTCCGATTCAGACCTACTGTAGGCTAAACCTTCAAGTAGGTTTTATCCTCCAATCATTTATTAGCGAGGCATTTTCCCAGGACTACGGCGGTGTGGCGGGGACTTAGCCGGGGATGTACATTAAAACGATGCTCCGCATTGCTAGGAGGTGGCCGGGACTCTCACATGCATGTAACCATTTTGGAAATTACATCCCCTGCTAAGTCCCCGCAAGGCCCAAAATGAGGATAAAAATAGGCCAGCAAAAACTTGCCAACTTTCAATCCTCCGTGTTTTTACAAATACTCAAGTTTATGAAGTCATTAACACATTGTACCCTTACAAATCTACAACAACTTTGCTACTATTAGATAGTAAAGGCGTACATGCCTCTATTCAGTTACTGTCTCTTATACACATCTAGATGTGTATAAGAGACAGGAGGAGCAATGATGTAAAGTTCCCTATCAAGCATAATCTATCAACGTAAAAGATCCTTCAAAATTTTGAAAAAAGTGATATCTTTTTTAACTAACATCTGACTGATTTATACTTCCTTACATAAAATAGGCCTCTTTGTTATAGAGAACTCGACTATGTATGACAACGTATCGGCAAGCTATGTGAAAAAAATTGTTATAACAATTATGACTTCAGATGGTACAAGTCCTCCACTTTCTGTTCTTAATAAATTACACAAAGGGTGTATGTGACGTCACACGTTTGCGAAGTTGCAATTGCAGATCACTACCGGTATAACAACATGATTATAGATCCGTATTTCATTGGCATTATAAACTAACACTCACTCGAACAATCATTATTACTACTTGGCAAACCGCATATCAATAAAATACGGAAACAACATGTAGCGAGATTTCCATTATATAAGAGCCGGCCCTCTCCCCTCCACCTTTAAATTATTATTATTATTTAAATTAGTTTCAGAGTCCATTTCCTGCCATCTAGAGGTGCAATATACATACAATTTTGTACTTCATCCACAACCACGGTGTTGAGATATTCTGTAGGCCTACTACTTCTATCTGTAAAATTCCCTCCCCCGGGCCCGGTATTTGAAATTCTTAAATCCGCCACTAAAGAAATTAGGCCTATCCTATGATAGATATTAATGTTGTAGGCCTATGCTCCATTATACATGTTTCACCAGCAGTAGCCACTAGCAAAGGTCACCAAGTGTTCCTATCGCCCTCCTACAGGAATCGGTAGATTATAGAGAAGATTATCAACACTGGTCACATGATAAATGACCTAAATTTACCCAGGGAGTTGTTATAGGCCTACTATAACAACTCCCTGATTTACCTAAGGAAAGCTATCTTAATCAGTCTACAGTTTCAACTGCAGATCCAGTTACTTGTTTCAGTTGGGTTTGGTTTTGGTGGGGGGGGGGGGGGGTCAGAGTTTTTTGTGATTAAATTTACTTTGGTTGGCCCCATTTTCCCATTTTTGAGATCTTTGTATACAAATCTTACAATACAAATCGACAAAAATATAAGAACACTGAGCCTGGGCAAAATTCTACTTAGGTGGTTCTTATAAAAAAGTGCTTATATGATGGTTTGAAATTTAAAAAAAAAGTGTAGGCTTACAGGCATATTAACTCGGTCGTGTTAAAAGTATCCTTGAAAATAGGTGCCAAAATAACATTACTAATTCAATTACTAAAACGAGACTCAGAAACGACGGCCATTATTCCCTTCTGTCATCCTGTTTTCGATCTATATACGCTCCATGTATACAGTGGGCCATTGATCACAAATGATGACACCCGTAAGTCAAGTGTGAATTCCACGCGTTTCTCCGTTATAATTGTGTTTGATATTTTCCCATTTAAGTAAACGTAATAACTGGACTTTTGACGTCATTTTCATGGATAGTGTACTCCTAAAATTGTCTGTCATTTAACATTCATCCAAGAAGGTCAAATCATACACCGACTCACTCATGTACGCCAGCTGTATATGGAGCGTCAACAAGGCAAACACAGCGTTTTCAGGATTAGTCGATGAGCTCCTCGACTAAAGGTTTTGTCCTGTATTTGGCTACAGTAGTCAAGCCAATTACAGAACATGATTTATCGTAGAAGACGAATTCAAAATCAATTAATGCCATCATTGTTTTTTCTGAACGTTGGTTTACATTATCATTGTAACGGAATCACCCAGCTTTGTTCTTCTGTGTGTGATTAGTTGCGATCAACCGAGGAAAATAATTAATAAAACAAACTTCATGTGATATGTTTGCGACAAACCAGTTCGATTTTAGACGTAGTTTTAAAGATTGCACCACCAGAATTGAGCGCGTGCCATGATTTTAAAGTTAATCCTAATAATAGAGCTGTGAATCGATGGAAGACATTTAGAGAGATTTGGATAAGAAGGTCGATTTCTTAGTTTAAAAAAAAAAAACTCTTGTTAATTGGGGCTGTTTAAATTGTTGCCTGATTGATGTAATATCTAGGTTGTCTGATTTTCAGTTCCCGAGTAGAGGTAACGTCTTTTTCTCCGCAGTGCATTAGTAGTGGAGCCTCTGGCTTATCAACTGATATAAATTGCTGGCACCCAGTTGCCATCGTTGGAAATATCTGCGTACATGCCTCTATTCAGTTATCATTTTGTACTGTAGCTTGGTGGTTAATATGCTTGCCTTACAATCCCATATGTCTAGGGTTCAATCCCTGTTACGGTACATGTTTCATTTCTCACGATTAAATCCTCTGCTAAAGACACACAATGAGCATTAACCATGTCTGAGACAACTATCTCAGATTATGTGGAGCACGTTTGTTATACGATTTCTTCCATTCTGTATTTGGCGATTCACTTGCTGTTACTGTGCTAGGAGTTTTTAATTTTTTTTTTAGTTTTAAGTTTGTTTTTTTTTGCTAGGAAAATTTAATCAATGTTTCTAATATATTGGTGGCTAACCCTCGAATGGCAATTATTCGAGCATTGTTTTTAAAACAATTTTTAACAAGGGACTATAACCATGTTATCAGACACTCTAAGTCATATGATAGTTACTCGTATGTATTTTATTATTAATAAAAATTGGAGTAAAGAAATATGTATTGTATTTACTGTTGCTGGTATATCATATGGTACCAAACTTAATAGGCCCCCTATGTGCATGTTTTACTACTATGATGCCTATATCAGGGTTGAAGTTGTTGAAAACTAAGGGTGGGTGACCCTTCCCGCTTATTCTAGTAAGGTCGGCTGAAAAGCGGGTGTCCTAGTCTTTAGGCCTAAAGAAATAATGCGATGCTCGATATAAACTAAAAAAGATTCATTAAGAGGCTTATAGATTAATTATATACAAAACAGAAAACGTGCAGGAAAAAGTCCTTGCCAAAGTAAACGAAACAGTTCGAATATTATTATTATTATTAGAGGAATAAGTTGAACATTTGACATCGGATGCATGTTGGTGACTTAAGTAATTTCAAATCTGCTAGTAATGGGTTTCCTTCATCCGTGTTAACACACCGCCAAACTTGCTTCCGCCTATTGTACACAATTTATCTGCATTAAGTAAAATTTAGGCTTAAAAAACAATAAACATTTTGAACATTCAGTTGGTTCATAGAAATGCAAATCATTAGCATATATATATGTATGTATGTATGTATATATATATACATAAATATATATATATAAATATGTATATATAGAAGATATATATATATATATATATATATATATATATAAATATATAACTTACCATGTATATATGTATATATATAAACATAGGCCTATGTATACATACATACACACATATATAGGCCTATAT